>NC_092718.1:210613578-210908223 GCF_047496885.1 Scyliorhinus torazame
CTGAAGCTCGATCAGTTCTCAATTTCAAATCCGAGATAGATTTTTGTTAAGCAAAGGTAGTAAAGGGGATGTGCCAAAGGCAGGTATGTGGCGTTAGGTCACAGATCAGCCATGATCTCACTGAATGGTGGGACAGGCTTGAGGGGCTGAATGGCCTATTCCTGTTCCTATGCTTATTTGGGATAAGCCACAGCTTTGTGCGCAGAATGTGGCCGTGGTCTTAAAGTTGGTAGTTACGGAGTTGTCTGGCTCGGTACTGCTGTGCGGGCTGGATTGTCATGGTTAGGGGAGGCACCTGCGGCCTGCAAAGGGGGTAAAATATAATAAAGGGGGGGTATGCAGAGCTCTCCATTGGGGGTGGGGGTCACCTCTGTATGTAATTATGCACACAGCTTCAAGGTGGCGAGGGCTGGGGCGAAAGATATATGCTCTGGTCTGTTGACTGCCACTCACAACTCTTATCTGGTTTTCCACTGCCTGTTGTTGCATCTCCAGCATGTGTGGCCTGGCCCTTTCCAGAGGCTCAACATCTGACTTGCATTAAGTTAGTTCCTGGTCTCCAGCAGTCCTATGAGTGACAGAGACCTGGGCTGTCATTGCCTCTGTCTGTTACTGTTCCCCAGAATTGCCCCTGAACGTTCTCGAGATCTATGACCCCCCCCCCCAGGGTGCGTGTCACTGTATTGGTGGAGGGTGCGAGTGAGAACAGCGATGAGTATCTTCTAATGGATCCTCGGCACCTCCCCCCTAGGGTAGGCTGGGGGCTGCAGCTTATGTTGTCTCCGTGATCTGTCTGGAGTTGCTCCTGCCTGTAAGAGAGAGCAGCTAGATTTGGTGAATGAACAGGTGAAGTGAGTGCGATTGCCCTTGGCGTGAATTATAGAATTATAGAATTTACAGTGCAGAAGGAGGCCATTCGGCCCATCGAGTCTGCACTGGCTCTTGGAAAGAGCACCCTAACCAAGGTCAACACCTCCACCCTATCCCCATAACCCAGTAACCCCACCCAACACTAAGGGCAATTTTTGACACTAAGGGCAATTTATCATGGCCAATCCACCTAACCTGCACATCTTTGGGACTGTGGGAGGAAACCGGAGCACCCGGAGGAAACCCACGCACACACGGGGAGGATGTGCAGACTCCGCACAGACAGTGACCCAAGCCGGAATCGCACCTGGGACCCTGGAGCTGTGAAGCAATTGTGCTATCCACAATGCTACCGTGCTGCCCCCAAGGCAGCGCTTGACTGAGTATAGCCTCAAGCAACCCGAGCAAACCTGGAGTCAATGGGATTCAGGGGGCGAACTTGTTGGAGTCATACCTGGCACAAAGGAAGATGTTGTGGTTGTTGGAGGTCAGTCCCCCCAGCTCCAAGGCAGCACTGCAGGCGTTCCTCAGGGGAGTGTCCTCGGCCCAACCATCTTCAGCTGCTTCATCAATGACCTCCCTTCCACCATAAGGTCAGATGTTGGGATGCTTACTGATGTCTGCACAATGCCCAGCGCCACCCGCGACTCCTCAGCACTCAAGGAGGCCATGTCCAAATGTAACGAGACCTCGACGAGGTCCAGGCTTGGCCTAAAACGTGGCAAGTAACATTCACACCAAACAAGTTCCAGCCAATGACCACCTCCAGCAAGAGAGAATCAAACCATCACCCCTTGACCTTCAACGGTCTTCGATGGCAATGCCATTGCTGAATCCCCCATTATCAACATAGCCGTGGTGGCAGCAATGACCAGAAACTGAACAGGACTAGCCAAATAAATAATGTGGGTACAAGAGCTGGTCAAAGGCTCAGAATCCCGCAGCAAGTAACTCATCCCCCGACTACCCAAAGCCCGTCCACCATCTGCAAGGCACAAGTCAAGAGTGTGATAGAAAGATTTGTTTTATTCATTCTAGGGATGTAGGCTTTGTTGGCGAGGCCAGAATTTATTGCCCATCCCTAATTGCCCTTGCCTGGATGAGTGTGGATCCAACAAGACTCAAGAAGCTCGGCACCATCCAGGACAAAGCAGCCCATTTGAATGGCACCCCTAACACAAGCATTCACTCCCTCCACCACCGATGCACAGTATGAAGAGTGTGTGCCATCCACACGATGCACTGCAGGTACTCACCAAGACTCCTTCGGCAGCACCTTCCAAACACATGGCCGCTACCATTTAGAAGGACAAAGGCAGCAGATACCTGGGAGCCCCACCGCCTGGAGGTTCCCCTCCAAGTCACTCACCACCCCGACTTGGAAATATATCGCCGCTCCTTCACTGTCGCTGGGGCAACATCCTGGAACTCCTTCTCCAACAGCACTGTGGGTGTACCTGCAGTAGTTCAAGAAGGCAGCTCACCACCGCCTTCTCAAGGGAAATTAGGGATGGGCAATGAATGCTGGCCCGGGCAGCGAGGCCCACATCCCTTGGTTAATTTTTTGAGAAGCTGAATGCAAAATGACCGTCCACTCACTGAGAATGTCAGCAAGTGATCGTGGGAGGGGCTCATCCACAGGAGCGATCTCTGTCCCCTTCGCCAAGACAGCAGCATCCAACTCGAGTTTGGAGTTCTCCTGTATGTTGGTCTTCCCTCCTCCGGTGTGGGACCCCTCCCTCTTGCTGTGGGCAAGCTTGGCCCGCATGAAGAGAAATGGATGGAATGTGGTGGGAAGGGATGGAGCAGAGGTGAGCAGGCACGCCTGTTGTGTGTGCTGAGGTCGCCCCACTGAGGCGGAGCAGAATAGATAAATAGGATGCTGGCAATGTGAAAGTGTTTTGAGACGGCGCGTGCTGATGTGTCCCCTGCTAATAGTGCATTGAGTACAATGAAGCCAATGTGTGCGTGAGATTGGAATGAGTTGAAGGTTGAGGTGTGCTGCCTCAGATCAGTCCGGCACTGGACGGCCTTCCTTCGGCAGGTGCCCGGTGAGCCGACCTCACTTGCAGCTGTCTCCAAAGTTGGCCAGGTGAGACTGATGGGCTTCCCGGAGACATCCCAGGGGCAGAGGACACTATGGCGTTGGTGGTGGGCTCCGCAGACGAGGGTCATTGGGCAGTCATCGCTGAACCTTGGTGCAGGTTTTTTTGTCTGGGATACATCCACCTGGAGATGTTACCTTCACACAGCAGGGCTGGAGAGAGTGAATGCGCGTCGGCGGGTGTTTAAATATGGTGACCGGACCCTCAGTCACATTTGGTAACGGCGGGGCTGACAGATAGGTCACCGACTCACCATGGGATTCAGAGAACTACTTGCCGAAGCAGAATGAATGATCCTACGAATATGAAAGCAGGTGCAAGTTCCTGCCTCGCTGCCCACCGGGAATTGTGGCAGCTTACTTGCCGGAGACGCCATGGTGGATATTAAGGCCCGACAGTTGCAACCCACTCTTCCAAATGAACCCCTGAAATATTATGAATCAGCTCCCTGTTTGCAATTGATCCTCCCAATAAGGAATATGAAACTGACAGCTCTCAACTCATTCTCACTGCAATAACTAGAATTTAATTTACACTCTGTATCTTTACCTGATTCTGAAGGTATCTGGACTCTAAGTCATACATAAACGCTGCCTGAGAAAGAACATTGACAACAATTAGCAGCAGACAGTGTATCAATTAGTGTATTGAATTGTTGAGGGGGTGTATGTGTGTGTGTTGGTATGTGTGCAGGCGCCAGAATGTGGCGACTAGGGGCTTTTCACAGTAACTTCATTTGAAGCCTACTTGTGACAATAAGCGATTTTCATTTAATTTTCATGTGTGTATTTGTTGTGTAGGTGAGTGTGTGAGTGCGTGTGTGGGTATGTGGATGATGTGTCAGTGGTTGTGTGTGGGTGTTGTGTGTGGGTGTTGTGTGTGGATGATGTGTCAGTGGTTGTGTGTGGGTGTTGTGTGGGTGCTGTGTGTGGGTATTGTTGGGGATATATATGGTGTGTTTGTGTGTGTATATGGGTGTGTGAGTGAGTCTGTCTGTGAGTGTGTGTGGATGTGTGCTGTGTGGGTGTATGTGGGGTGGGTGTGTGTGTATGTATGGGTGCATTGTGTGTGTGTGTGTGTGTGTGGTGTGCGTATGTATGGGACTGTGTGTATGTACATGTGCGTGTGGTGTGTGGGTGGTGTGTATGTCTGCGAGTGTGGGTATGTATGTATGTGTGTGGATGTGTGTATGTGTGTGTGGATGTATGTATGTGTGTTTGTGTATATGTATGTGTGTCAGTGTGGGTGTGTATGGGTGGGTGTGTATATGGTGGATAATAATAATAATCGCTAATTGTCACAAGTAGGCTTCAATGAAGTTACTGTGAAAAGCCCCTAGTCATCACATTCCAGCGCCTGATTGGCGAGGCTGGTACGGGAATTAAACCGTGCTGCTGGCCTTGTTCTGCATTACAAGCCAGCTGTTTAGCCCACTGTGCTAAACCAGCACCTTATGTGTGTGTGTGTGTGTGTGTATTGTGTATGTCTGCATGTCTGTAGTCTTTGTGTGAGGGTGTGTATGTGTGTGTGTGAATGTGGATGTGAGTATGTGTGGGTGTGTATGTGTGCATGGGTGTGTATGTAGTTGTGTGTGGGTGTGTGGGTCTGTGTTGTGTGTGGATGTACATGTGTGTGTGTATGTGTGCATGTCTGTATGTGTGTGGGTGTGTATGTGTGTGTGTGTATGTGTATATGTGCATGTGGTGGGTATGTGTGGGTGTATGTGTCTGTGTGTATGTGTCTGTGTGTATGTGTATGTGCGGGTGGTGGGCATGTGTGAGTGTATGTGTCTATGTGTATGTGTGTGTATATGTCTGTGTGTATGTGTGGTGTGGGTGTGTATGTAGTTGTGTATGTGTGGGTCTGTGTTGTGTGTGGATGTATATATGTGCGTGTGTATGTGTGCATGCCTGTATGTGTGTGGGTATGTATGTGTGTGTGTATGTGTGTGTATGTGTGTGTGGATGTGTCTGTGCGTGTGTATGTGTAGGTGTGTATGTGCGTGTGTGTATGTGCGTGTGGTGGGTATGTGTTGGTGTATGAGTCTGTGTGTACGTGTGTGTATGTGGGGGTGTATGTGTCTGTGTCTATATGTGTGTGTGTGCATGAGTGTGTGTGTATGTGTGGATGTGTATATGTGTGTGTGTATGTATGTGTATGTGTGGGTGAGTGTATATGTGTGGTTGTGTATGTATGTGTGTATGTGCGTGTGGTCGGTGTATGTGTCTATATATATGTGTGTGTATGTGTATGTGTCTGTGTGTATGTGTGGTGTGTATGTGTGGTGTGTATGTGGTGGGTGTATGTGCCTGCGTGTATGTGAGTGTATGAGTGTGTGTTTGTCTCTGTGTGTATGTGTATGTGTGTATGTATGTGTGTATGTGTGTGCATGTGTGGGTGTATGCGTGGATCTTTGTGTCTGCTGTCATGTGAGAGTACCTTTAAGAAATGGGTGTTTATAAATGGGTGTGTATATAAATATCTGTAGTGAGAGTACCTTTAAGAAATGGGTGTTTACTACTGCAGTGATGTCAGAGAGTGGGTGGAGCTGCGCTGTCTGTCAGCTTTTTACTTTCGTTTTTGAGCAGGCTGCAGGGTGTGTTTTAGTTTCGTTTTCAGTGTTGGAGCTGCAGTCACAGCCACAAGGTGTATGCATCTCTCTCTCTCTGTAATCTAAAGACTGTAAATCGATCCTGGTGATTTAAAACTAATAACAGTAGTGACTTTAACCTGATGTGCTTCTGGTAAAAGGTGTTTAAATCGTATGGATGTTAAAAGGAAAGCTTAAAGGATTACTTAGTGTTGTATTCTTTGGGGGTTGTATTGGAATTGATGGTTGCTAAGATGTTCACTGTATGTTTTAAAAAGGTTAACTTGAGTTCATAGAATAAACATTGTTTTGCTTTAAAAAATACTTTTCCATTTCTGCTGTACCACACCTGTAGAGTGGGCCGTGTGCTCCCATACCACAATCTAGTAAAAGTTGTGGGTCAGGTGAACTCCAGGATACACTTTGGGATTTTCTAAACCCTGACCCACAACACTATGTCTGTTTGTGTGTATGTATGAGTGTGTGCGTGTATATGTGGGTGTGTATGTGTGTGTGTGTACATGCAAATGTGTATGAGTCTGTGTGTATGTGTGGATGTGTATGTGTGTGGTTGTGTGGGTGTGTGCGTGTGTATGTGGGTGGGCGTCAGCGTGTGTGTGTATGCGCGTGTGTGTTTGTATGTGTGGGTGTGTATGTGGGTGGGTGTCAGCGTGTGTGTGTATGTGTGGATGCATGTGTGTGTATGCGTGCATGTGTGGGTGTGTATGTGTGTGTGTTTATGTGTCTGTGTGTGTATGGTGTATGCGCGTGTGTGTATATGTGTGGGTGTGTATGTTTGTGTGTGTGTGTATTGTGCGTGTGAACAAAGAACAAAAGAACAAAAAAATGTACAGCACAGGAACAGGCCCTTTGGCCCTCCAAGCCCGTGCCGACCATGCTGCCCGACTAAACTACAATCTTCTACACTTCCTGGGTCCGTATCCCTCTATTCCCATCCTATTCATATATTTGTCAAGATGCCCCTTAAATGTCTCTATCGTCCCTGCTTCCACCACCTCCTCCGGTAGCGAGTTCCAGGCACCCACTACCCTCTGCGTAAAAAACTTGCCTCATACATCTACTCTAAACCTTGCCCCTCTCACCTTAAACCTATGCCCCCTAGTAATTGACCCCTTTACCCTGGGGAAAGGCCTCTGACTATCCACTCTGTCTATGCCCCTCATAATTTTGTAGACCTCTATCAGGTCTCCCCTCAACCTCCTTCGTTCCAGTGAGAACAAACCGAGTTTATTCAACTGCTCCTCATAGCTAATGCCCTCCATACCAGGCAACATTCTGGTAAATCTCTTCTGCACCCTTTCTAAAGCCTCCACATCCTTCTGGTAGTCTGGCGACCAGAATTGAACACTATACTCCAAGTGTGGCCTAACTAAGGTTCTATACAGCTGCAACATGACTTGCCAATTCTTATACTCAATGCCCCGGCCAATGAAGGCAAGCATGCCGTATGCCTTCTTGACTACCTTCTCCACCTGTGTTGCCCGTTTCAGTGACCTGTGGACCTGTACTCCTAGATCTCTTTGACTTTCAATACTCTTGAGAGTTCTACCATTCACTGTATATTCCCTACCTGCATTAGACCTTCCAAAATGCAATACCTCACATTTGTCCGGATTAAACGCCATCTGCCATCTCTCCGCCCAAGTCTCCAAACAATCTAAATCCTGCTGTATCCTCTGACAGTCCTCATCGCTATCCGCAATTCCACCAACCTTTGTGTCGTCTGCAAACTTACTAATCAGAGCAGTTACATTTTCCTCCAAATCATTTATATATACTACAAAGAGCAAAGGTCCCAGCACTGATCCCTGTGGAACACCACTGGTCACAGCCCTCCAATTAGAAAAGCATCCTTCCATTGCTACTCTCTGCCTTCTATGACCTAGCCAGTTCTTTATCCAACTTGCCAACTCACCCCTGATCCCGTGTGACTTCACCTTTTGTACTAGTCTACCATGAGGGACCTTGTCAAAGGCCTTACTGAAGTCCATATAGACAACATCCACTGCCCTACCTGCATCAATCATCTTAGTGACCTCCTCGAAAAACTCTATCAAGTTAGTGAGACACGACCTCCCCTTCACAAAACCATGCTGCCTCTCACTAATACGTCCATTTGCTTCCAAATGGGAGTAGATCCTGTCTCGAAGAATTCTCTCCAGTAATTTCCCTACCACTGACGTAAGGCTCACCGGCCTGTAGTTCCCTTGATTATCCTTGCTACCCTTCTTAAACAGAGGAACAACATTGGCTATTCTCCAGTCCTCCGGGACATCCCCTGAAGACAGTGTGTGGAGATGTGTGTGTGTATTTGTCTGTGTGGATGTGTACGTGTGTGTGGATGTGTATGTGTGAGTGTATGTCTGTGTATGTGCGTGTGTGTTTGTGTCTGTGTGGGAATGTGTGGGTGTGCATGTGTTTGTGTGCGTATATGTGTGGGTGCATGTGTCTGTGTGTAAGTATGTATGTGTGTCTGTGTGGGTGTGGATTTGTGTATGGGTGGGTATGTGTGGGTGTATGCGTCTGTGTGTATGTGTCTGTATGTGTGAATGTATGTGTCTGTGTGTATATGTGTGTGTGTGTGTGTGTCTATGTGTGTATGTGCGTGTGTGTGTGTATGTGTGAGTATGTGTGTGTGTGTACATGTGTGTATGTGTCAGTGTGTATGTGCGTGTGTGTGTGTGTATGTATGTGTGTGCGTGTGTGTATGTGCGGGTGTGTATGTGTGCGTGTGTGTGGGTGCGTGTGTGTATGCATGTGTGTGTATGTGTGGGTGGGGGTGCGTGTGCGTGTGCATGTGTGTTACCCATAACAAATTACTTACAGGAAGGCCGGGAATGAATATCAGTACGTAGAGTTGTGTTAACCTGGAAGAAAAGTGAAAGATGTTGGTAACAATCGAGAAAAGACAGAACATCAGCCTCTGTAACCAAAGGTAAACTCAGACTCAGGTAAGTCCTGCCGCGCAGTGAAGCACCGACACACGTTGCCATGGCAATGAAGACAGGACGTTAACCCTGGCACATAGAGGAGTGACAGCCTGATCACCGTATGAGATACAATACAACAAAGAGAACAATTAATCGAGTGATGGTCGCCGCAGGAACTCTGATGTTTCAGTAACATTTGATCAGTTCATACATTCCTCCTGTCAGAGTGTGGAGACAGTTCAATAGTGGCCGTCAAAGGGGGAATTCGCCGAGGGGTGACAACTACAGGGATATCTGGATGGAGCCGGGGAGGGACGAGCTGGATTCTTCTTTGACAGAGCTGGCTAGACTTGGTGGGTTAAATCTCACCCTTCTGAGCTCTACTGTCCTTGTGCTTTGATTTTAATTCCCAGAAGGAAAGAAAAATTCTAAATTTTCCAATCCCAGTACAGACACCAGTAATACTGGAGTTCCATGTAAAGGGAGGGAAGATCAGGAGGGATGAATTTTACTGTTTTTTCTTGTTGGATTTGTTAAAGAATTAAATAAGCAGCGTTTCTGATGTTTATATCAACTTTGAATCGAATTCCGGATAAGAAATGAGTTTGAATCACAGGGGCTGAAATATTTGGATAAATCTACAAAAGGGATTCTTCATAGAATTTACAGTGCAGAAGGAGGCCATTCGGCCTATCAAGTCTGATAATCATACACGATTGAGGTCTACAAAATTATGAGAGGTATGGGCAGGGTGGATAGCAACAAGCTTTTTCCAAGAGTGGGGGTGTCAATTACAAGGGGGTCACGATTTCAAGGTGAGAGGGGGAAAGTTTAAGGGAGATGTGCGTGGAAAGGTTTTTTACGCAGAGGGTGGTGGGTTCCTGGAACGCTTTGCCAGCGGAGGTGGTAGAGGCGGGCACGATAGCATCATTTAAGATGCATCCAGACAGATATATGAATGGGCGGGGAACAGAGGGAAGTAGATCCTTGGAAAATAGGCGACAGGTTTAGATAAAGGATCTGGATCGGCGCAGGCTGGGGGGGCCGAAGGGCCTGTTCCTGTGCTGTAATTTTCTTTGTTCTTTGTTCTAACCTGCACATCTTTGGATTGTGGAATTATTTTTCAATTTGAATTTGAAAATAATTTTCACTTCCTTTATGCAAGCTACACAGGCAATATGTGATCGGTGGCTATTTTCTATGGATGCTGCTGCCCTGGATGCTGGTGGTTGTCCACTGGGAGATGATTCACTCGCCATTTCATTGGCGCTCTCACTGTTGAGGAGAGCAGCTGGTCTCTGTTTGACACCGGCCCAGCTGAGATTAACCCCTCATTGTCTGTAAATATGCGACTTGGAGCCTCCTTGCAGACCGAGTGGTCACAAGGGCAGCAGGAGCGCGAGAGTTATTCCCGGGTCTCGGGCAGAGCACAAGTGTTGTATGTAGTCGCTGAGCTCAGGAATAAAGCGATGTTGGAAGCGAAGCGCATTGTGACCGAGATGCCCACAAACACGGCCATCCAACACCAGGTTAAAGGGTCAGGATTCCGGTCGCACGTGGCCGTAACCAGGTGGAGGTGGCAGTCAGTGATGCCCTGCAACCGAACAGTTACAAGGTAACCTCAGGTGGTGCCCACTATATACTGGGGCTGGATTAGCACACTGGGCTAAAGAGCTGGCTTTGAAAGCAGACCAAGGCAGGCCAGCAGCACGGTTCAATTCCTGTACCAGCCTCCCGAACAGGCGCCGGAATGTGGCGACTAGGGGCTTTTCACAGTAACTGCATTTGAAGCCTACTTGTGACAATAAGCCATTTTCATTTTCATTTCAATCACCGTCACCTTCTGCAAGGAGCAGATCCACCACCAACAGGTAACACAGCACTTCAATCATCCAGTCTACGACGCCAGCGTCTGCACCATTGGACAGGCAGACTCCGACGGAGGCCAATGCAGCCAGCCCTGCCCCAAAGAAACACACAGTTGAAAGGTCCCGCCTTGCTACCAGCGAGGACTCTGGCCACAGAGAGACCACAACACCATCAACCGGTGCGCTCACATGCTCCGCCCATCTGAGCAGGCCGACCACAAGATTCTGGGACTTTATTACGACGTAGCCGAGAACTGACTTTTGAGTTTCAGTATTCCTTTCCAGCAGAAGGTTATGGTTGGCGGGAAGGATAGGTGGTGGGCTACGCACTAGCTGCTACATCTTAATCCATGCCTCTATATATACATATATGCAAATAGTTATGCATTGTCTGTGTGTTTAATTATACGCCACCAGGTCTGAACATAGTTTTCTATGCGTACACTGTTACATCTCAGGCCACCAGTTCCGGCAACTAAACCGAGGAGATGTCGACCCAGCGGTCACGTGACAACACAATGACACAGCTACAGAAGAAGCCATGTGGCGGGGGTTATCTCCAAGAGCACCATCAGAACACAAGTGTTGTATGCAGCTGTGTGCTCAGGAATAAACTACCCTTGTTTCCTAACATTCCTTAATCCAACACGAACGCATTCAACAATTGGGCATGTGGATAGACTTATTTCTTTCACTCAAATTCCAATCATTTCTTCTCTTTTGGAATGTACGACACTCACTTGGCCACTGTAGGAGACTGTTTGAAAGCCAGTAAAATGTGCTCGATGTTTATGAAGACGGCCCAGCAGGGAAAGCAGGTTATTATGAGAAAGAGGATCCCCCTTTGGAGGATCACGCCGATTCGCTTCAAGTTCTTGCTGCCAAAAGTCTGAAAGATCAGAACAAAAATTAAAGTGAATTGGATCAACGTTGACTGTTACATTACATTCCGATGGACACCACGGGCGGGGTTCTCCGTAGCCCGACGCCGAAATCGGGATCGGGGATCGGGCGGAGAATGGACTCCGACGCCGGATCTGGGGCAGGCGCCAGTTTGACGCCAGTTTGTGATCCTCAGCCCCCTACAAAATGGCATAATCGGGATTTGCGCCGCGCGCCGTTGCAAGGCCTTTGGCGCGTCATCGGTCGGCCCACCCGCGATGCTCCGACCCCGATGGGCTGAGTTCCCGACGGCACGGGCCACCTGTGGTCTCAGCGGTCAGGAATCCGGCACGCGGCTGCGGACAGTGTCCAGCGGCGCCACACTCGTCCGGAATCCGTGCCGCTGGCCGAGGGGGTTTCTGCTAGGTTTGGGGGGGGGGGGGGGGGGGGGGGGGGGACACTGGTGAGGGTGGCCAGGGAGTTGACTGTGGGGTCGGGGTGGGCGGGTTAGGGTTCCAGCACGGCCGGCGCCATGTTTTACGGCGCGACCCGGGACCCGGCCATTCTCCGCGCGATCCGCGGGTGGTTCACAGGGCACCTGTGCTCGCCCCTCACCGGCACCAGAATCGATGAGGGATTCGCGACGATTTTCCTGTTGTGAACCACCGACGGATTCGCCGTTGGCGCCGACACTTAGCCACTCGAACGGAGAATTACACCCCATTTGTGTGTTAATTTGCTACTGAGTTTCCTACATAACACCTGTGATGGCACTTCAAAAGTGTTACATCGTTGGTAAAGCGGTTTCGAATGTTGTGAGGTTGTGACCAGTTCTACACTAAATGTGCTGCTTTGAATGGGAATAGAGTTGTCGGGCATGATTTAATGGAAACGAAACCGAGCCCCTAAGTTGACTGTAAGCAGAGCTTGGAGTTAGCTACACCTACCTGAGATATGAGTGTGTCACATGTTGTAGACAACCCCACACCTATGGAGGTACCTGACACAGTTATTACCTGCCCAAAAGGAATACAGAAAATCAAACATTTAGCAATATCATCAGAGATGCTACCAACATACTGCTAAATAACAGGTGATTTTATTTTTTGTTTTTGCTCCTCATTGATTCCCCTTTCCCTCCTGCTTCCCAGAAAATGCCAATTCTTGAATTATCTTTTCTTAGTTCCACATTGCACTCTTCCAAAGTTTGTTCCTAACTGCCACCCAATCTTCCACTCTCGACTGGGCTTATCCAAAACTCTATGCCCATGTCCAAACTCCTCACACATCCCTGACTACCATGGCGTACAAAGCTACATAGTTAAAAAATAGAAGCAGGAGGAGGCCATTCGGCCCTTCAAGCCTGCTCCGCCATTCATTATGATCATGGCTGATCATCAAAACCAACATCCTGATCCCGCCTTCCACCCCATATTTCGTGATCCCTTTAGCCCCAAGAGCTATATTGAATTCCTTCTTGAAATTACACAACGTTATGGCCTCAACTACTTTCTGTGGTGGTGAATTCCACAGATTCATTACTCCATGGGTGAGGAAATTTCTCCTCACTTCAATTCTGAAAGATTTACCCCTTATCCTCAAACTATGACCCCCTCATTCTGGACTCCCCCACCATCGGGAACATTCTTTCTGTATCTACCCTGTCTAACCCTGTTACAAATTTATACGTTTCTACAACATCCCCTCTCACTCTCCTAAACTCCAATGAATATAATCCTAATCGACTTAGTCTCTCCTCATACGACAGTCCTGCCATCCCAGGAATCAGTCTGGTCAACCTTTGCTGCACTCCCTCCATAGCAAGAACATCCTTCCTCCGTTAACCAGACCAAAACTGCACACAATACTCCAGGTGTGGCCTCACCAATGCCCAATACAATTGCAGTAACACATCCTTGTTCATGTACTCAAATCCTCTGACTATTAAGGCCAACATATTATTTTCCTTCTTTACTGCCGGCTGTACCTGTGCGCTTACTTTCAGCGACTGATGCATTAGAACACCAAGGTCTCGCTGAGCATCCACCTCTCTCAATTTGCACCCATTCAAGTAATAATCAGCCTTCCTATTTTTGCTACTGAAGCAGATAACCGCACATTTATCCACATTACACTGCATCTGCCACGCATATGCCCACACACTCAGCCTGTCCAAATCCCACTGAAGCATCTCTGCATCCTCCTCACAGCTCACCCTCCCATCCAACTTTGTATCATCTGCAAATCTGGAGATAATATATTTAGTTCCCTCGACCAAATCATTCATATGTAATGTGAACAGTTGGGGTTCTAGCACAGATCCCTGTGGTACCCCACTGGCCATGGCCTGCCAATCGGAAAAAGACCCATTTATTCCAACTCTTTGCTTCCTGTCCCCTAATCAGCTTTCTATCCATCTCAAGACACCACCCGTAATCCCATGAGCTTTAATTTTACAGAGTAATCTGCTATGTGACATCTTGTCGAAAGCCTTCTGAAATAAACCACATCCATCGGTTCACTCTGGTCAACTCTACTGGTTACATCTTCAAAGAATTCCAGTAGATTTATCAAGCATGATTTCCCTTTTGTAAATCCATTTTGACTTTGTCTGATTATACCACTGCTTTCCAAATACTGTGCTATGAAATCCTTGATAATGGACTCCAGCAACTTCCCTACACACAGACAGCAGGCTTTTTGGAGATACATCTTATCTCTCATCAAACTGGGTCTTTAGCTCAAGGTTCACATTCAGGCCTCTATTTTTCAGGAGAGAGAGTTGGTCGGTTCTGGACTCTGCCTGTACATAGACTCATCCGGGCTCTCTGCCAGTTCAGAAACACAGCCTTCCTGGAGAAAAACGGAGAGGAGAGGATAGCAGGTCCTTTCCAGCGGCTGTCAAGATCGAAACTAAAACCAAACTTAACCTTGGAGCTCTAAAAACATTCCGGTGGGATCAGATCCAATCCCCATCTGTTACCTGGGAAGAGCACAGCCTTTTGGGCCAATTCATCGGCCACCAGCCAAATCAATCAAACCGAGTCCCAGCTAAAACCCTGTCATTGGTGCCGGTCAGTCAACCACTCCAGTGTGAACCAGCACAGACTAGAACAGTGATCTGTCCCGCTGCTGAAATCCTCCGCTTGAATTAAAGGCACAGGCCACGTGCCTCAAAGGCACATGTCCATTAATCATCCAGGGATCAAAAATGTAAAAGCAAAAATAAAAGTAGGAGAAATAAAGAAATAAACAGGGAACAGGCAGGAATGACCCTTACGCACTGAAGCTACTGTTACGCTCTGTAGTTGCCCTTCCATTGAGAACAGCAGGTAAAGCTCAGGCATTTTTAACAAGGAGAATTTCATCAGCTGATAAAGGCACTAATCGTGAAACTGATAGGAAGCAATGCAATTCCATGACTATTTTGTACAGGATGGTCATATCCATAAGACGTGAAAGAGATCATAAACTGTTTAAAAGAAACATTACTTTCACCTATTTAAAAAATGTATCTTCCTGAATCAAAACATGGCTGTGACAGGTGATGAAGTTTGCAAGTTGACTACAGTTTCTGGAAACTCACAACAAACATCCCAAAGATGTGCAGGCTAGGTGGATTGGCCACACTAAATTGCCCCTTAATTGAAAAATGAAATAATTAGGTACTCCAAATTTTTTTTAAAAAAGAAAATCTATGAGGCTGGTGGCATACTGAAGTAACATCTCCCAGGAGTATCCAGAGCTGAGTAAATCAAACATTTTGTTGCTATTGCCCTTCACAATGACATTCATGTCTGAGATTGAATTTTCCTTTCTCACTAAGATGAAGACGACACAAAGGATCTGGTTGAACTCTGCGCACTGCCCTCTCCTCCTGTGAACTGATTGGAATGAGATGGTGAGGAACAAGCAGGCTCCCCGTTTTCATCAAAGGTCGGCGAATGTGGCATGTGTGACGAAGTTTGGCCGGCATGTGTTGCAAAGGTCGACTGGTATGGTCCCGGAGGTTTGCTGGTTGGCAAAAGAGAGTCCCGGGAATAGAAGTTAGAAAACAACACCATCTTACATGAAGTATCCCTCACTTGGCTCTGACTACCTGGACTCTTGGAATCACGGGAACTGATAACCATATCTGCGGTTCATTAGCATTTCATTCAATCATCGGTGGAAAAACTCCTCTTTCCTATCTTCTCACCATGTGCTTCTGTGTGTGCATGAAGCTGTGATCATCCGCTTAGTTTGAATGTGTGAATAAACTATTTTGCTGATTTTACCCTTGTCATGTGAGAGTACATTTAAGAAATGGGTGTTTAAGAAATGTACCTTTAAGAAATGGGTGTTTATCAGCGATGTCAGAGTGTGGGTGGAGCTGGATTGTCTGTCAGCTTTTTACTTTCGTTTTAGGCTGTTTGCTGCAGGGTGTGTTTTAGTTTCGTTTTCCGTGTTGGAGCTGAAGCCAGACAGAGTAGGTGTACTGTTGATCTCTCTGCCATGAAAAGACTATCTCTTGATCATTTAGTGAATTCAGAATTATATATATTCTCAGTAGTGAATGTAAACCTAATGTGCTTCTGTTAAAAGGTGTTTCTTTTGTCTTCTGGACGTTGTTTGGGAAGTTATTAAGGATTACTTAGTGTTGTATTCCTTGGGGGTTGTATTTGAATTAATTTGAATTTGCTTATCAGGTGTGGTATTCTAGTTTAAGTAGGATGTGGGTTGTGGACAATGGCTCTTTCAGAGGCTCTGAAGTTTTTGGGGGTGGAGACGGTCCCATGCAGTACCTTACGGACAGAGACTAAAAGCAGGCTGTTAGATTTGGAAAAACATTGCAGTTAACATTACCTGGCAAATGCGGAAAGAGGAGGTAATTATGGCGGTGGCTAAGCATTTAAAGTTGCCTGACATACAGTTTGACTCGTTGGAAATGGCAAAAATTCAGTTACAACTTAAACAAATGGAACATGAGAAAGAATTAAAGCCGCATGAATACGAAAGAGAGGAAAAAGAAAGAGAGAGGAAAAAGAAAAGGAGAAAGAAGAAAGGAGAAAAGAAAGAATAGCCCCAGCAGAACAAAAAGAAAGAGAAAGGGAGATACAGATCAGGGAGAAAGATAAAGAGAGAGGTTGTACTTCAGAAAATGGCCATGAAACATGAGTCAGTTAAAATTGGCAGACGTAAAGCGAAACGTACAGTTGGATGATAGTGATGAGGATAGTGAGAAAGAGCGTCATAGTCAAAGGCTTGGTGGGGATCTATTTCAATATGTCCAAGCATTGCCAAGGTTTGACGAGAAGGAAGTGGAAGCCTTTTTCAGTTCATTTTAGAAGGTGGCTAAACAAATGAAAGGCCACAGGACATGTGGGTATTACTGATAGGTAGGGCTAGTGAAGTGTTTGCATCACTACCGGAGGAGGTATCTAGGACGTATGAGGAGGTGAAAAAATTCATCTTCGGTGCATATGAACTAGTGCCTGAAGCTTACAGACAAAGGTTTAGAAATTTAAGGAATGAATTTGGTCAAACATACATGGAGTTTGAAAGGATCAGAGTAATTTTGATAGGTGGATAAGGGCTTTGAAAATAGACCAAATGTATGAAGCTCTCAGAGAAATTATACTTTTGGAGGAGTTTAAAAATTCAATTCCTGATGTTGTGAGAACTCATGTGGAAGAGCAGAGGGTTAAAACTGCGAGATTAGCAGAGAAATGGCAGATGATTATGAATTAGTTCATAAATCAAAGCTTGGTTTCTGACATCAGTTTCAGCCTGTGAGGGATAGAAACTGGGGACATGAGAAATACTCAAGTGGTAGAGGTAAAGGTGATCTGATGGGAGATAATAAGGAGAGTGTACCTCAGATTTAAAAAGAAATCCAGGAGGGTGGAAGAGGCATGAAAAGTTTCAAATGTTTTCACTGTAATAAACTAGGCCATGTAAAGTCACAGTGTTGGTGGTTGAAGAAAAGCACTGGGAAAGCTGATGTGGTAAAACAGGATAAGACAGTGGGGTTTGTTAAAGTGGTAAAGGAAAGCCCAAGTGAAGCGAAGGACGTGCAAAAGATTGTGCAGCCTGATCAAGAGGTGATTGATAAGAAGGTGCCAGATCTCTTTAAAGCATTTACTTGTGTGGGTAAAGTTTACTCATGTGTATCAGGAGGAGCAGGTAAAGAAGTCACAATTTTAAGAGATACGGGAGCTAGTCAATCTTTAATCGTAAGAGATGAGGAGTTATGTAGTTTGGGAAGAATGTTGCCAGAAAAGGTGGTAATATGTGGAATTCAGGGTGAGAGGAGTAGTGTTCCATTATATAAGGTAAGGTTGGAAAGTCCAGTGAAGAGTGGTGAAGTGGTAGTAGGAGTAATAGAGAAACTATCTTATCCAGGAATACAGTTTATCTTGGGTAATGATATAGCTGGATCTCTGGTGGGAGTGATGCCTACTGTGGTTGATAAGCCAGTGGAAAATCAGACAACTGAAGTGTTGAAGGACGAATATCCTGGGATTTTGCCGGATTGTGTCGTAACAAGGTCGCAAAGTCACAGGTTAAGACAAGAGGAGAAATCAAAGCGTGAAGATGAAGTTGAAGTGCAATTATCAGAAACGATTTTTGATCAGATGATTGAAAAAGAACAAGAACAGGTGGAGGATGAGGCGGATATTTTTAGTTCAGGAAAATTGGCGGAGTTACAACAGAGAGATGTAGAAATAAAACGGATGTTTCAGAAAGCATACACAGAGGAGGAATCTGAGTGGATACCAGAGTGTTATTACCGTAAAAGTAATGTCTTGATGAGAAAATGGAGACCTTTACATATGCAGGCGGATGAAAAGTGGGCAGAAGTTCATCAAGTAGTATTGCCGGTAGAGTATAGAAAGGCGGTGTTGCGAGTTGCACATGAGGTACCAGTGGGAGGTAATTTGGGAATAAGGAAAACTCAAGCTAAAATCCAGAAACAGTTTTATTGGCCTGGACTACATAAAGATGTAGTTAAATTTTGTCAATCATGTCACACATGTCAAGTGATAGGGAAACCTCAAGCAGTGATCAAACCAGCACCCTTAATACCCATTCCAGTTTTGAGGAATCTTTTACAAGAGTCAACCAAATGTTGTCCTTTTGAACTAATTTTTGGTCAGGAGGTAAGAGGACCACTTAAATTGATTCAGGAAAGATTGTGTAGGACCGCTTCCTAAAACAAAAACTAATTTTTGGCCATGAGGTAAGAGGACCACTTAAATTGATTAAGGAAAGATTGTGTAGGACCGCTTCCTAAAACAAAAAGTGGGAATCAATATCTTTTGACCATAATGGATGTGTCTACTAGGTTTCCAGAGGCCATTCCAGTACGTAATATTACAGCTAAAAAGATTGTGGAGGAGTTACTTAAATTCTTTACTAGACATGGACTACCCACAGAAATACAATCGGATCCAGGATCAAATTTTACCTCAAGGTTATTCAAAGAAGTTATGGGTAGCTTAGGAATAAAACAAGTTAAATCAACTGCGTACCATCCGGAATCGCAGGGAGCGTTAGAAAGGTGGCATCAGGCATGAAGGACAGTGTTGAGAGCTTATTGTCAAGATTATCCAGAGGATTGGGATAAAGGAATTCCATTCGTACTGTTTGCAATTAGGGATGCACCTAATGAGTCAACCAAATTTAGTCCTCTTGAACTAATTTTTGGTCATGAGGTAAGAGGACCACTTAAATTGATTAAGGAAAAATTGGTGAGTGAGAAATCAGAACTTACATTATTGGATTACATGTCAAATTTTAGGGAACGATTAAATGGAGCAGGTGAATTGGCTAAACAACATTTAAAAGTTGCACAAAATGTGATGGAACAGGTTGCGGACAAGAAATCCAAAGTTCGTAGTTTTGCCTGTGGAGATAAAGTTTTAGTATTGTTACCAGTGCTAGGTGAACCTTTAAAAGCAAGGTTTTGTGGACCTTATCAGATTGAAAGGAAATTAAGTGAGGTGAATTATGTGGTAAAAAGGCCAGATAGAAGGAAAACGGCCAGTTAGAAGGAAAACTCACCGAGTGTGTCATGTGATTATGCTTAAAACGTACTTTGAAATGGAAAGAGAGAAAAAGGAAGAGGTTTTAATGATTCTAACTCAAAGTGATGAACCAAATCCAGATAACTTGGAATCTGACATACCTCAAATTAAATTGGAAAACGAGGATGTTCTTAAAAATTGGAATAAATTGTTGAGTTACCTACCAGAGGAAAAACAAACTGACCTGAAAGAGTTATGGCTATCACGTGGGCAAGTTTGTAGAGATAAATTGGGAAGTACTAAAATGGCTATACATGATGTAGATGTGGGAAATGCTGTTCCAATCAAACAACATCCAGACAGACTTAACTCTTTAAAATTGGCACAGGTTGACAAAGAGATTGAGAGTATGCTTAAAAATGGCATAATTGAAGTGGGTTGCAGCCAATGGAGCTCACCCATTGTGATGGTCCCAAAACTAGACGGTACCCAACGGTTGTGTGTGGACTATCTAAAGGTTAATGCAGTTACAAGAACGGACTCTTATCCTATCCCACGTTTGGAGGATTGCATTGAGAAAGTGGGACAATCAGCTTTTATTTCCAAACTGAATTTACTTAAAGGTTACTGGAAGGTACCTTCATCCAAAAGAGTGAAGTAGATTTCAGCTTTTGTGACTCCAGATGGTATATACCAATTCAAAGTTATGCCATTTGGCATGAAAAATGCACCAGCCAAATTTCAACGGTTAACTAACAAAGTTGTTTCAGGATTACCCAATTGTGCGGTATACAGTGACGATCTGGTAATTTTCAGCCAGAAATGGAAAGAACATTTAAAACATCTGATGGAGTTATTTGATCGACTTCAGGTGGCGGGTTTGGTGGTAAACCTAGCCAAAAGTGAATTTGAAAAAGCCCAGGTCACTTTCCTTGACATACAATTGGACAGGATCGAATGGTCACACGGGATATGAAACCAACAGTTATTGAGGAGTTTCCGATACCCTCAAGACGAAGGGAAATAATGCGATTTCTTGGCATGAGTGGATTTGATCGAACATTTGCGCAAAGGTTTTGTAGCATGATTGCTCCACTGATAGGCTTGCTGAAGCAACGTCGAACATTTCAGTGGACAGCGGACTTTCAACAGGCATTTGACTGCCTGAAAGCTGTGATAACCAATGCTCTTGTGTTGGAGAATTACAAGGGAATCTGTGATCAGATTGAACTAAAGTATCTGACTTTAAAGGGAAATGCCAAGGTGTATAGGAATGGATGGATCGTGCAGAGACCTTCTTGTTCAAAGAGACTGTCAACCAAGAAGGATTTCAGTTGGAGGGAGAAGAACAAAAAAAAAAAGACTATATTATTATACCTGTTTGCGTGTGTTGTTTTTTGAAACGATAAAGTATATTTACTGTGTGCATTTCTTAAAGGATAGTGAAAAGGTGAAAAATGAAACCATCTTGAAGTTGATGGTTTATTTTTTTTTCTTGGGGGGAGGTGTCATGTGAGAGTACCTTTAAGAAATGGGTGTTTAAGAAATGTACCTTTAAGAAATGGGTGTTTATCAGTGAAATGAGAGTGTGGGTGGAGCTGGGCTGTCTGTCAGCTTTTTATTTTTGTTTTAAGCTGTTTGCTGCAGGGTGTGTTTTAGTTTTGTTTTCCGTGTTGGAGCTGAAGCCAGACAGAGCAGGTGTACTGTTCATCTGTCTGCCATGAAAAGACTATCTCTTGATCATTTGGTGAATTCAGAATTATAAATGTTCTCAGTAGTGAATGTAAACCTAATGTGCTTCTGTTAAAAGGTGTTTCTTTTGTCTTCTGGATGTTGTTTGGGAAGTTATTAAGGATTACGTAGTGTTGTATTCTTTGGGGGTTGTATTGGAATTAATGGTTGCTAAGATGTTCACTGTATGTTTTAAAAAGGTTAACTTGAGTTCATAGAATAAACATTGTTTTGCTTTAAAAAATACTTTTCCATTCCTGCTGTACCACACCTGTAGAGTGGGCCGTGTGCTCCCCATACCACAATCTATTAAAAGTTGTGAGTCAGGTGAACTCCATGATACCCTTTGGAGTTCTCTAAACCCTGGCCCATAACACCTTAAAAAGAGTTGGCTGCGGGTCACAATCAGAGGAAAACACACAACAGGCTATTACAAAAATTAAAGCACATTGGCCTACGGGCAGACGGTGAGAAAATGAAGGGGTTCCGCTTGATTCGCCCCCCCCCCCCCCCCCCCGCCCCCCCCCCCCCCCCCCCCCCCCGATCCACAACAGAATTACACTGACTGAAATTTTCTGGCAGTCCTGGCTGGCAAGATCACCAATGGTGATCCCCTATCGCATGTCCATTGGCATGGCTACGAACAATGGGGAAACTCATTGACAGCGTCAGATCCAGAAGATCCCATTCACCATGATGAATAAATGCGCACATTTTGAACATAAACTCACCGCTGTGGCAAGACTAACAGCATCCAATTCAACTTTTCCCAAATGTCCACAGAACACAGAGCTGACAATATTTATGAGGCTTATCATCAGCTGTGACAAAACCTGTGAAAGAAATGCAAATGTTTAAAAAGTGTAGACTGGCCACTTAATCTTGCATCTGCTCTTCACAACTAAACAATTTGCATTGAACCAATTGAAAAGCAATTGTCCTTGTTTCCCCTTGTCAAAGCCTGATGCAATTTTCAGATGATGTCACCGAGGCTTTCAAACTTGCAAAGGAAAGTGGCAAAGTTGATCCAAGCAAATCATTCGCTGGTAAAGGGTTCGAATTTCGGGCCACATAAATGATTTTTGAAGTGATAAAACAATGTCAAGCAGAAGGTTTTCAAGGTTACTGGAGGAAATTACGGATCGAAAGGCATTTTCTAAACGGGTTCAGCAAAATGAATAGTGTCAATGGAATCAGTGAAGGGAATTTTGTGAATCTCCGCAGATAAGGCGATTGAATAAATGGATGTATTGAAGGGGATTATATAAATGCGTGCAGTGAAGAGAATTGAATCAATGAGTTAATTGAAGGGAATGATATGAATGGGTTTGGTGGACAATTAGATACAGTTCTGGAGAGAGTTGAATGTGAAGGATATTATGGGATATTAGGCGGGTGTAAACTCACCACTGGCCCAGCCAGTCTGGAAACGCATTTCGCTTCCTGCCAGAAGTTGATCGGTATCAATCTCCTTACTTTCCTCAGGAACAGTTTGCCGCAGGATCCATAGGTCTGGGCAACACTGTCGGAACTTCGTTGCATTGAATTCCCCATTTTTCCAATCCTTCACTGCAAAGGAAAATTAAACCCGTTTCTTCTCCTGTTTGTATATACCGCCCCCCCCCCCCCCCCCCCCCCCCCCATATGATGTAATATATCGTTAAACTCTTAAATCCATTTCCCATTTGGGCCTTGGCCGGTCATGTTTAAGTTTTCCGAATTGTCCTTTGTGAGCTCATGGAGGATTGATTCAACATTCCCGGATTGCTACATAAACGTAATTAAACATGAAGATACAAGCAAATTGCTGTAGATGCTGGAATTCGAAACAAAAACAGAAAATACTGGATAATCTCCAGACGTCTCTCTCCACAGACGCTGCCTGACCTGCTGAGATTGTCCAACATTTTCTGTTTTTATTAATTCAACGTGAGCTCCACAGTTTCTCTCTCCTCAGTTGCTGTCGGGCCTGCTGAGCACATCCAACATGTCCAGTTTATCTTGCAAACATTAATTATGTTAGATTTTTCAAACTTCCATTGCAATAGATAAAGAATCATTGTTAATTAATTTTCATTCACCCTGCACCATCGTCTGGCTTCCGTTTTGAGAGAGTCAGGGTGAAGGATGTATTCCGTCCCTTCTTCTTGCATGAAGGACATTGAAAGGTTGTGCTCACACGTTGGGCGGGATTCTCCGGCCTTGTCCGCCCGGCGACCGGAGAATCCCGTCTGAGGTCAATGGACTTCTCCATTGTCCCGGGTCTCGCCCGTGGCGTTCTTGAGGTGGGCGGGGCGGAGGAATCCAGCCCATTATGTCTATCTGGGTGGCTTAAGATAAACAGCCATTTGTTCGTAAGCAAAGTGTCCTTACTTTCTACTACACCTGGTCAACTTAAAAAATAGACCCCACAGAAGAAACCGTCACCCGAAACTCTGCATCCGGGATCCTAACTTGCACCAGGTCCCAGTCACCCCTCGCTCCTGTCTTCACTGACCCACGTTTTAGGCCAGCTTGTATCCGGTCACACTCCTGTGAAGTGCCTTCAGATGCGTGACTGCATTACAGACAGTCCTTATTCACTCAGATACCACTCAGTACCGACAGTCTGCGTCAGTGTTTCTATAAGAAATTTGTGAAGCTTCTGCTGTTAACAGGCAGGGCGAGATTGACCTACATCTCTGAATTACATGATAACATCAACATTACCAAATGCTTCGAAACAATTGCCGGTTAAAATCTTACCTGAATCCCTTTGCTTCACAACTATTATCGGAAAGGTTTCGAGAAGGTGCGTTGTGGTCTGACACATCGAACACACTGACAATGACAAAGTGATAATGAGCAAATTAACCTGGCTTTAATTTGCAACAAACCCTGAGGACTGGGTCGTTCTCAAATTGAGTTTGCAAAATGATTTGCATAAAAACTTTTTGTTTTTTGAATGTTCTTCTTGCAATTATCAATTTTACATGGTGAAATATTTGTGTCCGCTATTTACAATTTATACAGTTTCTTATATACATACATCTTTCTTGGTATATATCTTCTCGTCCTCCCCCCCCCCCCCTTTCCCCCCTCCCTGCTCCCCTCCCTGTTCCCTCCTTGGTATCCCCCTCGAGGAAGGCTGTCCAGAACCCAGCAAGTTTGGGGCAAGCCCAAAACATGTGGGTGTGGTTGGCCGGGCCCCTCTGGCACCGCTCACACTTATCCTCCATCTCCGGGAAGAACCTGCTTGTCATGATAGCCACATCAGCATATCATGGTTCAATCACACACACACTGATAGACAGGCAGTTGGACCAACCAGCACACACACAACATCGCAGCCAATCACCAGTGAGAGCACACGCACTATAAAACAGGGAACACCACAGTTCCCGCTCATTCTACCAGGAGATAGCTCAGAGCACAGAGCTCACAGCGCGCCACTCAGACATACACCATGTGCTGAGTGCCTCACTAAGATAGTGATAGGGCTGGGTCCACAGTTTAGCTGGTGAAGCACGTACCCAAGCCAGCAGTTAGTTGTAACCGTTGTTAAGACAATAAAACAGAGTTGTACCATCTACAGCCGTGTTGGATCATTTGTGCAGCAGAACACCCAACACCACACTGCTCATTCGGGTTCTGGTCAGGTGCGCTCTGTGCACCACTTTGAGCTGCATGAGGCGGAGCCTTGCGCAGGAGGAGGTGGAGTTGGCCCTGCTCAGTGCTTCGCTCCAGAGTCCCCAACCCACTTCCCACCCCAGTTAGTCTTCCCATTTTCGTCTGGCTTCATCCAGGGGCAGCCTCGCCCTGTCCAGTAACTGTCCATAGATGTTCCCGCAGTTCTCCCCTTCCTTACTGTCCGTGTTTATCAGTTCCTCCAATAGTGTGTCTCTCGGGGCCCTGGGATATCCTGCCGTCTCCTTGTGGAAAAAGCGTTTGATTTGGAGGTGTCTGAGGTCCTGTCCTGTCGGCCGTTCCAGGTCCTCTGTCAGCTCGTTCAGTGTCGCTAGTCTGTCCCACATATAAAAGCCCTTAACTGCTTGCGTCTCCCCGTCCTGTCTCCATTTTTTCAAAGTGGAATCGAGCGCGGTTGGTGGTTTGTGGTTTTGCTGACGGGGGCCATCTGGTTCCATGTCTTTAGTGTGCTACCACCACTGGGCAGGATGTGTATTTCATCGGGGGAGCGCTGCCGTGTCGACGGCCCAGAGGGTCGTTCCCTTGCAGGAGGCCTCCTCCATCCTCACCCATTCCATATTGGGTTCACGTATCTATCCCCTCACTCTCTCCGCCATCGTTGCCCAGACTGCCCATAACTTTCCTCCTTTGCAGTGTTTGATTTGGGGATTCTTGGATACTTACCCCCCCCCCCCCCCACACACACACAGACTCGACTGCCATGATCATTTTATCTATGCTGTGTAAGAAGGCCTTGGGGATGAAGACCTGTATGGCCCTGAACAGGAGGAGGAAACTCGGCAGTGCGTTCATTTTGACCGCCATACTGGTCAGATTCCGCTTCAGGATCCATGTCCAGTCACGGGCTATCTGGATCCCTGGGTAGCGGAATTTGATTTGGGCTGCTTTGAACAGGAGTCCCTCCAGCTCTGTCCCTCCCCCGTTTGGGTTCACTGGGAATGCCTCACTCTCGCCCAGGTTGGGTTTGTAGCCCGAGAGGGCTACAAACTCTTTCAGGAGCTGCATGATTGCCCTCAGGCATTCCCGTGGCTCCCGAGACACAGAGGAGCAGGTCATCCGCATAGAGTTGGACTCTGTGCTCTCTGCTTCCTCTTGGGATGCCCTTCCAGCTTTTAGTGTCTCACAGTGCGATCGCCAGGGGTTCAATTGCTAGGGTGAAGAGGAACGGAGACAGTGGGCATCCCTGCTGTGCGCCTCTGTGCAGCTGGAAGTATTCAGAGCTGGTAGCGTTCGTCCGTACGCTCGCCTTGTGGGTGCTGTACAGGATTTTCACCCAGGAGGTCAACCCTGCTCCTAGCCCAAACCATTCCAGTACCTCGAGGAGGTACTTCCACTCGACTCTGCCAAAGGCCTTTTCTGCGTCCAGGGAGACGATCACCTCTGGTGATCTATGGAATTCCTTGCCCAGTGAAGCAGTAGAGGCCCCTTCATTAAATGTTTTTAAGATAAAGATAGATAGTTTTTTTGAAGAATAAAGGGATTAAGGGTTATGGTGTTCGGGCCAGAAAGTGGAGCTGAGTCCACAAAAAGATCAGCCATGATCTCATTGAATGGCGGAGCAGGCTCGAGGGGCCAGGTGGCCGACTCCTGCTCCTAGTTCTTATGTTCTTATTTCTTATGTTCTCTCCCCGGGGCGGAGTGGGGGAGGTGGTCATAATTACATTCATCAGCCGCTTGATGTTCACAGTTAGCTGCCTACCCTTGACAATGCCTGTCTGGTCCTCTGCAACCACCTCTGGCAGGCAGCTCTCCACTCACTTGGCCAGGACATTTGCGAGTATCTTCGCATCCACATACAGCAGCAAAATGGATCTGTACGATCCGCATTTCTTCGGATCTTTGTCTTTTTTTGGGTATCAACGATACCGCGGCCTGTGTTAGCTTAGGGAGCAGGGTGCCCATGGCTCGCGAGTCTGCGAACATGTCGTTAAGATGTTTTTACAGAAGTCTGCCGGGGACCCATCGGGTCCTGGTCACCTTCCCGGCCTGCATGGAGCTCTCCATGATTTCTCCCAGACCTATTGGTGCTTCCAGTCCCCCCCTCCCCCCCTCCCCCCCTCCCCCCCCCCCCCCCCCCACCCCCCGCCTGTCTTCCCCCCCACACTGTCATGTCCGTCGAGGAACTGTTTCATCCAAGCGTCCCCGTCTGGGGGGGCTCGGAGGTGTACAACCCTCGGTAGGTCTCAAATGCCCGGTTGGCCTCTTTTTGCTCAGTTACCGATCTGAAAGATGCGATTGGGAGGATGCAGTCGGGGAAGGTGGCAGGGCCGGATGGGTTTCCGGTGGAATATTATTAAAAATTCAAGGATAAGCTGGCACCCCTGATGGTGGGGATGTTTGAAGAGGCGATAGGGAAGGGGATTTTGCCACAAACATTGGGGCAGGCATCGATTTCCCTGTTGCTAAAAAAAGATAAGGATCTGACGGAGTGTGGGTCGTATCGGCCCATATCACTCCTGAATGTGGACGCAAAAGTATTGGCGAAGGTACTGGCGGGTAGGCTGGAGGAGTGCCTCCCGAAGGTGATAGGTGAAGATTAGAAGGAGTTTGTGAGAGGGAGGCAGCTCTTTTCAAACGTTAGAAGGGTATTGAACGTCGCTATGGCACCGGCAGAGGGGAAGGAAACAGAGGTGGTTGTGGCATTGGACGCTGAGAAGGCGTTCGACCAGGTGGAATGGGGGTACTTGATGGCAGTTCTGGGGCGGTTTGGGATTGGACCAAGATTTGTGAACTGGGTAAAGCTAGAGAAGGAGCCGAGGGCGAGAGTCCGCACAAACAACATCAGCTCAAGATAATTTTCTCTCCACCGTGGGACTAGGCAGGGATGTCCTATGTCCCCCCTGCTGTTTGCACTCGCGATTGAGCCGTTGGCCATCACATTAAGAAGTTTGGGGGTATGGAAAGGGATAGTGCGGGGGGGGGGGGGGGGGTGGATGGAGAATAGGGTGTCCTTATATGCCGATGACTTGCTGTTATACGTGTCGGAACCGAGTGTGTCGATAGGCAGAATATTGGAGCTGCTTCGGGTGTTTGGGTGTTTCTTGGGGTACAAATTAAATCGAGACAAGAGTGAGTATTTTGTGGTGTCTCGGCCAGTGGTGGGGGCAGGGGTGGGGGGGCTGCCATTCTGTAGGGCAGGGACTCACTTTAGGTACCTGGGGGTGCAGGTTGCCCGGGAGTGTGGGGGAGGGGGGCTCCGCAGGTACAACATTTCTAGTTTGGTGGGGAGAGTGAAAGCTGATCTGGCAAGGTGGGATGGTCTCCCTCTGTCGCTGGCGGGTTGGATTCAAGCGGTTAAAATGAAAGTGTTGCCGTGATTTCTGTTTATTTTCCAATGCCTGCCGATTTTCCAAAGGCTTTTTTCAGAATGATTGAGGGAAGGATTACGTTGTTCATATGGGGAGGGAAGGTGGCCAGAATTAGAAAGGTGCTACTACAGAGGGGAAGGCAGGCAGGGGGTTGGGGTCTTCCGAACCTGATGTATTACTACTGGGCGGCGAATGTGGAGAAGGTGCGGAGCTGGGTCAGAGGGGTTGATTCCCAATGGGTCAGAATGGAGGAGAGTTTGTGCAGGGGGTCGGGATTGAAAGCACTAGCAACAGCGCCGCTCCCGTTGGCCCCAGGGAAATACTCAGGGAGTCCGGTAATAATAGCTTCATTGAGAATTTGGAGGCGCTTTCGCCAACACTTTGGGTTGGGGGCAGGGTCAAGGGAAATGCCGATTCGGGGGAACCACAGATTTGAGCCAGGGAAGTGGGATGGAAATTTTCGGAAATGGGAGGAGAAGGGGATAAAGAAACTAAAAGATTTGTTTCTTAGGGTCGGTTTGCAGGGCTGAAGGAGCTGGAAGCGAAGTATGGGTTGGAATAGGGGGAAATGTTTAGATATATGCAGGTACGAGATTTTTTTCAGAAGAATAGGGAGGGAGGTAAAAGAGGAGGGGGAGTAGCACTGTTAATTAGGGAGTTCACCACAGCTGCAGAAAAGGAAGTAGTTGAGGAGGGCTTGTCTACTGAGTCAGTATGGGTGGAAGTCAGAAACAGGAAAGGAACAGTTTTATTGGAACTTCATCTTAGAGAGAGAGAGACTGAAACTGCTCCTTCATCTTAGAGAGAGACTGAAACTGCTCCCTTCATCTTAGAGAGAGAGAGACTGAAACTGCTGCCTTCATCTTAGAGAGCGAGAGACTGAAACTGCTGCCTTCATCTTAGAGAGCGAGAGACTGAAACTGCTCCCTTCATCTTAGAGAGAGAGACTAAAAATGCTCCCTTCATCTTAGAGAGAGAGACTGAAACTGCTCCCTTCATCTTAGAGAGCGAGAGACTGAAACTGCTGCCTTCATCTTAGAGAGCGAGACTAAAAATGCTCCCTTCATCTTAGAGAGAGAGACTGAAACTGCTCCCTTCATCTTAGAGAGAGAGACTAAAAATGCTCCCTTCATCTTAGAGAGAGAGACTGAAACTACTCCCTTCATCTTAGAGAGAGAGAGACTGAAACTGCTCCCTTCATCTTAGAGAGAGACTGAAACTGCTCCCTTCATCTTAGAGAGAGAGAGACTGAAACTGCTCCCTTCATCTGAGAGAGAGAGAGACTGAAACTGCTCCCTTCATCTTAGAGAGAGAGACTGAAACTGCTCCCTTCATGTTAGAGAGAGAGAGACTGAAACTGCTCCCTTCATCTTAGAGAGAGAGAGACTGAAACTGCTTCCTTCATCTTAGAGAGAGAGACTGAAACTGCTCCCTTCATCTTAGAGAGAGAGAGACTGAAACTGCTCCCTTCATCTTAGAGAGAGAGACTGAAACTGCTCCCTTCATCTTAGAGAGAGAGAGACTGAAACTGCTCCCTTCATCTTAGAGAGAGAGAGACTGAAACTGCTCCCTTCATCTTAGAGATTGAGATACTGAAACTGCTCCTTCATCTTAGAGAGAGAGAGACTGAAACTGCTCCCTTCATCTTAGAGAGAGAGATACTGAAACTGCTCCCTTCATCTTAGAGAGAGAGAGACTGAAACTGCTCCCTTCATCTTAGAGAGAGAGATACTGAAACTGCTCCTTCATCTTAGAGAGAGAGAGACTGAAACTGCTCCCTTCATCTTAGAGAGAGAGATACTGAAACTGCTCCTTCATCTTAGAGAGAGAGAGACTGAAACTGCTCCCTTCATCTTAGAGAGAGAGACTGAAACTGCTCCCTTCATCTTAGAGAGAGAGAGACTGAAACTGCTCCCTTCATCTTAGAGAGAGAGAGACTGAAACTGCTCCCTTCATCTTAGAGAGAGAGAGACTGAAACTGCTCCCTTCATCTTAGAGAGAGAGAGACTGAAACTGCTCCCTTCATCTTAGAGAGAGAGAGACTGAAACTGCTCCCTTCATCTTAGAGAGAGAGACTGAAACTGCTCCCTTCATGTTAGAGAGAGAGAGACTGAAACTGCTCCCTTCATCTTAGAGCGAGAGAGACTGAAACTGCTCCCTTCATCTTAAAGAGAGAGACTGAAACTGCTCCTTCATCTTAGAGAGAGAGACTGAAACTGCTCCCTTCATCTTAGAGAGAGAGATACTGAAACTGCTCCCTTCATCTTAGAGAGAGAGAGACTGAAACTGCTCCCTTCATCTTAGAGAGAGAGATACTGAAACTGCTCCTTCATCTTAGAGAGAGAGAGACTGAAACTGCTCCCTTCATCTTAGAGAGAGAGAGACTGAAACTGCTCCCTTCATCTTAGAGAGAGAGACTGAAACTGCTCCCTTCATCTTAGAGAGAGAGACTGAAACTGCTCCCTTCATCTTAGAGAGAGACTGAAACTGCTCCCTTCATCTTAGAGAGAGAGAGACTGAAACTGCTCCTTCATCTTAGAGCGAGAGAGACTGAAACTGCTCCTTCATCTGAGCCTCAAGTTGGTTTCTGTTCTCCTGTGGTCTGTCAGCAGGCAATCGTCAATTTTTTACACTATGTTTGCTTAAACCGCCGCTCAAGAGGCATAAACCCGAATTAGAAATCCAGAGAATCGCTACAGTGCAGAAGGAGGCCATTCGGTCCATCGAGTCAGCACCGACCCTCTGAAAAAGCAACCCACTGAGGCCCACTTTCCCACCTTATCCTCGTAACACTGTAACCCCATCTAACCTTTAGACACTCAGGGAGAATTTAGCATGGCCAATTCACCCAAACTGCACACCTTTGCACAGTGGGAGGAAACCCACACAGACGTTGGGAGAAGGTGCAAACTCCACACAGACAGTCGCTCAAGGCGGGAATCGAACCCGGGTCCCCGGCACTATGGGGGGATATGGGGGAAGGGGGGTATGGGGGGACATGGGAGAAGGGGGGATATGGGAGGATATGGGGGAAGGGGACATGGGGGATATGGGGGGAGGGGGATGCGGGGGGAGGGGTAATATGGGGGAAGGGGGATATGTGGGAAGGGGGATGTGGGGGAAGAGGGATATGGGGAAAGGGGGATATGGAGAAAGGGGGATATGGGGAAAGGGGAATATGGGGGAACGGGGGAAATGGGGGAAGGGGATATGGGGGAAGGGGCATATGGGGAAAGGGGAATACGGGGGAATGGGGGAAATGGGGAAGGGGATATGGGGGAACGGGGATATCGGGAAGGGGGTCTATGGGGAAGAGGTTATGGGGAAGGGGATATGGAGGGATATGGAGAAAGGGTTATGGGGATATGGGGGAGGGGAATATGGGGGAGGGGGGACACAGGGGAAGGGGATATGGAGGAAGGGGATATGGGGAAGAGGATATGGGGAAAGGGTGATATGGAGGGATATGGGGGAAGGGGATATGGGGATATGGGGAGGGGATATGGGGAGGGGGGAAGCTGGGGAAGGGGATATGGGGAAGGGGGATATGGGGGAAGGGGTTATATGGGGGAAGGGGGTATATGGGGGAATGGGGATATGGGGGAAGGGGGCATATGGGGGAAGGGGTATATGGGGAAGGGGGATATGGGGAAGGGATATATGGGGAAGGGGATATGGGGGAAGGGGATATTGGGGAAGGGGGATATGAGGGAAGGGGGATATGGGGGAATGGGGATATGGGGGAAGGGGGTCTATGGGGGAAGGGGGATATGGGGAAGGGGATATGGGGATATAGGAGATATGGAGATATGGAGGAGGGGGATATGGAGAGGGGGGAAACAGGGGAAGGGGATATGAGGGAAGGGGGATATGGGGGAAGGGGGCATATGGGAGAATGGGGATATGGGGGAACGGGGATATGGGGAAGGGGATATGGGGGAAGGGGATATGGGGAAGGTGATATGGAGGGATATGGGGGAAGGGGATATGGGGGTAGGGTGATATGGAGGGATATGGGGAAGGGGATATGGGGATATGGGGAGGGGGATATGGGGGAGGGGGAAACAGGGGAAGGGGATATGGGGAAGGGGGATATAGGGGAAGGGGGTATATGGGGGAATGGGGATATGGGGGAACAGGGATATGGGGGAAGGGGGATATGGGGGAAGGCGGGATATGGGGAAGGGGGTATATGGGGAAGGGGGATATGGGGGAAGGGGATATGTGGGAAGGGGATATGGGGGGATATGAGGGAAGGGGGATATTGGGGGATATAGGGGAAGGGGGGATATGGGGGAAGGGGATATGGGGAAGGGGGATGTGGGGGAAGGTGGATATGGGGGAAGGGAGGATATGGGGGAAGGGGATATGGGGAGGAGGATATCGGCGAAGGGGGATATGGGGGAAGGCATTATGGGGAAGGGGATATGGGGAAGGGGGTATGGGGAAGGGGGAATATGGAGAAAGGGAGATTTGAGGGAAGGGCTAAGAGGGAATGGGGAAATGGGATATGGGGGAACGGGGATATGGGGGAATAAGGTGGAAGGGGGAATATGGGGGAAGGGGGATATGGGGGGAAGGGGGGTTGGGGGAAGGGGATAGGGTGGCAGACAGTGGGGGTTCTCACTTGGCGCTGCGTGGCGGGTGGCCATTTTGCCGGGCCTCTGGGGGGGGGGGTCTTTTGTCGGGTTCACTGACGGCGCGCGCGTCCATGACGGGTGACGGCGTCGCAAGTGGCGTCACGCCACTACTAGCCCATTCCCGGTCGGAGAATTCGCGACGTTTTGGGGGGCCTGACGCCGGAGTGATTCGCGCCTTTTTGGCGCTGGGTTCGGGCTATCGCGCCGATTCACAGAGAATCCTGCCCAAGTTTCCTGAATATACAACGTTACAAATATAATATAAACTTAAAAGCTATAACTTAAACATAAAACAATGACTTATGCCAAACACACATAAATAAATTGCACAAAACTATCACTATTTTCTAAGAACCCTCAGTAGTCACCATTGTCCAGAATGTAAGGCAACTAGAGAAACCCCTTGTGTGGTGGTGGCTTCATAGTAACGTCACTGGACCAGAGGCCCAGGCTAATGGTCTGGACTCATGGATTCAAATCCCACAATGGCAACCGGTGGGTGGAAGTTCAATTCATCAATCTGGAATCGAAAGCAAACCTCAGCAATGATAATCATATAATCATCACTGCGACATTGTTCCTGGGTCGGAATCCGGGAATTCCCGGCCTAACACCATTGTGGAACCACCAGCACCATAAGAACAGGAATGAGGGGACCCACCACCCACACCCTCTCAGGGTAACCAGGAAGAGGCATATAATTAAGCAATTAAAAGATGACAAAACTATAGAAATTGTCGAAACCTCCTCGGGTATAGACATCGCACCAGTTGTGATGACTCCTGCAGTCAAATAGTCATTCAACAATTACTGTTTAGTCTCCGAAAGTCCAATTAGAATGTTTACAGAGGATGCTGATCCCCAGGGAGCTATATCCCAATGGGCTGCCAAACACTTCAGGAGGGTTTAACGCGGGAGAGCATTGGAGAGATTGTGAGCAACAACATTATTTGGAGAACCCCAGCTTTGGTCAACAAACGATTGGACTCACCCATGCAGCACAGAGCAACTTTAGCAGAGTTGACAGCCTGCTCTGGTTTACTGGCACCCAGTGCGTTACCCACAAGAACAGTTACAGCAGTACTGTATCCCAGAGAAACCTGCAGGAAAAAGAACATAAATAGTTACTTTCGATGTTATTCTTTGTGCTTTTCCACAAATGAATCTGCTGCTGAAGGTAAGTGCCCTTGTGATATATACCTGCAGGTGGATGTATCAGCAAACAGATCAGGAAGGTCACATTCAGGTTCCCCTCTGTGCTGAGTTACCTGACCTCAGTTGGGCAGTGGTTGGTTTTTCATTAACCACGCTACCCCCTCACCCCAAAGATTTAGATGACAGAGATTGATCAGCCTGCCCTGTTGTCTGAAGTGCCTCGGGTGGTCTTACTTTGTTAAAGGCGCTGTATAAATGCATTATTGTTGTTGGTGATTGACCCTAAGTGAGAGCTGGATAGCCGCTGAGAATATTTGTACCAGATCCCAGTGTAAATCAGAATGTGGACCACCTGCTGGAAACCCCCCGTAAACAGTCCATATCGCGGAGGCCTGAGGTCGAGACCCGCCATAATGAGGCCCACACTGCCACCCATCTTTACCCTTGCCCTCTTATTGTGGGCTATTTTCTCCTCAGGGACAAAGAGAGGACGTTGTGAGCCACAGTTCTGCTCCTATGTTTTATGGTCTTATGATCTCATACGCTTGATGGGTCAAGGGGTGTACAGCAGGTGGCGTGTGTGGACATTGCACCTCGGCATGAAGGGGTTGTGATGGTGAGTGCCAGGGGTTCTGAGGAACGAGCTTGGAGGTCAGATGTTGGGAGGGCGTGGGTTGTCAGCCAATGGATTTGAGGGGGCGGGGGGGGGGGCGTTGCTGGGGGGTGGGAGGGGGGGAGAGGGGATTTGAAGGGTGGCCAGCGGGGCCGATTTCAGGAGCGAGGCGGTAAGTTACCCTTGCAACTCACTGACGGCCGTTCATCTCCTTCCTGCTCTGCTCGGCGGCCCTCCTGGCCACGCTGCTCTGACTAACTGCAACCGCACCTGACTCCCAGGCGGCACATGTCACCACGCCCCGGGGCCTCCTACCCGCTCTGAGGTACAGGGTGGCCTGCCACTCCTCCACAGCCTCCACAAGCCTGGTCAGGTCCAAATCGAGGAGCAGGTCTCCGCAGTGATCTCTTCCTGGCTTGGGGAGGGGGTGTTTAAAAGCAGCTCCCCCCCCCCTGTCAGCATCAACAGCTGAGGTGTGAGTCAGGCGAATCAGACACATGGGGACTTGGGCATGCTGGTTTTCATGTGGGGGCTCGTTTGTTGCACCAAGTGTGGGTGAATAGGGATTTCAATCGCGCCTTTACAGCCGGCCCCATAAACCCCACGAAGCACATCCAAAATGAGCAAATCATTTTTTGGGCGAATCGCTCCCACAGATTTTCAAATGAGGCCGTATACTGAGAAATTGACACAAATAGATAAATAAGATTCTGAGTTTCATATAAATATCGATTAGGTCGTAATTGCAATTTTGCACCCAGTCTCAAAACCCGGGGCTGGATTCTCCGCAGCCCGACTCCGGAACCGCGGCCGGCGGCGGTTCGGCGATTCTCCGGGCACCGAAAATCGGCATCACGGCGGAGTACACCGCGACACTGCGGGGGGGGGCCATTGCCAGAGGCCGGCTCAGCAATCCTCCGCCGCCAACCGGCCTGAGTTCCAAACGGCACGGAACTCGGGGTGCTCGCGTGGCGGCTGCAGACTCAGTCCGCGGCCGCACTGGTCGGGGGCGGGCGGCTGGGAGACCAGGAGGTCCCTTTTCGGCGGCCTGGGATATAATGTGCGGGGTTTTGTGGGTCTGGTGCGCGGCCGATCGGCGGGGTCTCTTTCTTCGGCGTGGCTCCGCGGTCCGGGGTCCACCATGGAGCACGGCGCGGCTGCTGGAGGCCGCCGTCGGGCATTGTGTGGCCTCTGACCCGGGGCTGCGGGGGCCGTATCTGCAGCAAAAGCTGCGAGATTCACTCCGGGTCCCTGCTAGCCCCCTGCAGGGCTGGGAATTCATTTAACTTTTTTGCAGGAATTTCAGGAGTAAAACCCCACCGTTTTGACACCGGCGTGGGGGACATAGTCCCAATAATGGAGAATCCAGCCCCTGATCTTAGAGCCAGAAATTTGACACACTGAAGATTCACTGGAATGATATGATGTATGAATGGCTACGGCTGCAAATAATTCCTTGAAATATTGAAACTTTTTGCTCAGAGTTTTCCCAGATTTGGACAGAGTGATGGATCAGGTGGGAAAAGCCCTGCCAGTTTCACAGACACCTTTTCCTTGCCTGGTGAAACGGTATTCTGTTTGATTCTCCTTTAATCATTTCTGTTCCAGTGGTAAAGGCCGCGATCTACGGCCCCGTTAGCCGCGAGCACAGACCCCGGAAATCTCTCAAAATCTTCCCTGGAAAGGGCATGAAACTGATTTACAGGCATTTCAATGCAATAACATTTACTTACCGGTCTGGAAACTGTAACGTCCGTCCAAGCCTTATCCGCCCCCACCCACCCGCTGTGACGTCACGCCGGCGTGACTCACGACTGGTTTTCACAAATGCAAACCAGTCGCGATGTCCATTCCGGGCGGCACACTGAGGTCTTACCCCCCCCCCCCCCCCGGTGGTATGGGGTATAGCCAGGCACTGGTGAGACACCCATACAACCCGTGACCCCTGGTTCACAGTGGTCAGTCAGCGGAGTGCGCAGCTGCGTGGCTGCCTTACCGGCTGCAGCAATGGTTTTTCATGCCCGCCAACCCCGACCGCACAGCCTACCTCCTGGTTGTCCCCCGCTACATCCCCCCACCCCCCCCCCACCCTGACAGAAGCAACTCGCCCCCCCCCCCCCCGCCCCGGCCAGCAGCACGACTGGTGATGTTGGACACATTCTGGACCGCCTCCCTCTCCCTCCGCAAGGCGCCCATTTCACGATTTTTGAAAGCACAATTGAAGCTCGTCGATTCGAATTTACCCTGGCCGGAGGATCACCGGAGGCCCCGGGGAATCACGGAGGCCCCGGGGAATCACGGAGGCCCCGGGGAATCACGGAGGCCCCGGGGAATCACGGAGGCCCCGGGGAATCACGGAGGCCCCGGGGAATCACGGAGGCCCCGGAGAATCACGGAGGCCCCGGAGAATCACCGGAGGCCCCGGGGAATCACGGAGGCCCCGGGGAATCACGGAGGCCCCGGGGAATCACGGAGGCCCCGGGGAATCACGGAGGCCCCGGGGAATCACGGAGGCCCCGGAGAATCGCGGAGGCCCCGGGGAATCACGGAGGCCCCGGGGAATCACGGAGGCCCCGGGGAATCACGGAGGCCCCGGAGAATCACGGAGGCCCCGGAGAATCACGGAGGCCCCGGGGAATCACGGAGGCCCCGGGGAATCACGGAGGCCCCGGGGAATCACGGAGGCCCCGGAGAATCACGGAGGCCCCGGAGAATCACGGAGGCCCCGGGGAATCACGGAGGCCCCGGGGAATCACGGAGGCCCCGGGGAATCACGGAGGCCCCGGAGAATCACGGAGGCCCCGGGGAATCACGGAGGCCCCGGGGAATCACGGAGGCCCCGGAGAATCACGGAGGCCCCGGGGAATCACGGAGGCCCCGGGGAATCACGGAGGCCCCGGAGAATCACGGAGGCCCCGGAGAATCACGGAGGCCCCGGGGAATCACGGAGGCCCCGGGGAATCACGGAGGCCCCGGGGAATCACGGAGGCCCCGGGGAATCACGGAGGCCCCGGGGAATCACGGAGGCCCCGGAGAATCACGGAGGCCCCGGGGAATCACGGAGGCCCCGGAGAATCACGGAGGCCCCGGGGAATCACGGAGGCCCCGGAGAATCACGGAGGCCCCGGGGAATCACGGAGGCCCCGGGGAATCACGGAGGCCCCGGGGAATCACGGAGGCCCCGGGGAATCACGGAGGCCCCGGAGAATCACGGAGGCCCCGGAGAATCACGGAGGCCCCGGGGAATCACGGAGGCCCCGGGGAATCACGGAGGCCCCGGAGAATCACGGAGGCCCCGGAGAATCACGGAGGCCCCGGGGAATCACGGAGGCCCCGGAGAATCACGGAGGCCCCGGAGAATCACGGAGGCCCCGGGGAATCACGGAGGCCCCGGGGAATCACGGAGGCCCCGGGGAATACCAGGTCAGAACCACAAATGATATACAAACGGCGTTTACTGTACATGCGGAGTGGAACACATTGACACCATTGTCACAAGTCGCGAAGAGCGACTTTGTTCCCATTTCTGTGTTAAAACTGCCAATTTGTGGTCAGGTTTGACTTGGAGGCATCCTGTGGTCATGAAATGAACTAAATAAATGCAAGTCTTTGTTGTGCAGAATCTTCATTCTTACCCTGTAGGCTGTTATTGATATCTGGAAAATAATGCCGTGAGCACCAAGTTGAACGTCATTAATTAACCCTGTGAACAAGAAAGGAACAATCAGTAAATTAAACTGTCTCAAAGCAAACCAACATCGCGGGTGAAAAAATTATCCCAATGTGGAATTAAACTTTCCACAGAATCCAAACAAATTTGTCTGTTCTTACTTTTGGGCAGAGGCGGATTACGCTTTTGGGGGCCCTGTGATCTCCCGCTTTGTGGAGGCTCCATGCCATGCCACGCCCCCTGGTGACATGGCAGCCTGCCCACAAAGATGTCATGCCCCGCCCCTTGGTGATGTGGCGGCCGGCCCACAATGACATCATGCCCCGCCCCTTGGTGATGTGTCGGCCTGCCTACAATGATGTCATGCCCCACCCCTTGGTGATGAGGTGACCTGTCCACAATGATGTCATGCCCCGCCCCTTGCTGACGAGGCAGCGTGTCCACAATGATAAAATGATGTCATGCCTCACCCCTTGGCGATGAGGCGGCCTGCCCACAATGATGTCATGCCCCACCCCTTGGTGATGTGGCGGCCGGCCCACAATGACATCATGCCCGGCCCCTTGGTGACGAGGCAGCCTGTCCACAATGACATCATGCCCTGCCTCTTGCTGATGAGGCGGCCTGTCCACAATGATACAATGACATCATGCCCTGCCCCTTGCTGATGAGGCGACCTGTCCACAATGATACAATGACGTCATGCCCTGCCCCTTGCTGACGAGGTGGCCTGTCCACAATGATACAATGACGTCATGCCCTGCCCCTTGCTGACGAGGCGGCCTGTCCACAATGACATCATGCCCTGCCTCTTGCTGATGAGGCGGCCTGTCCACAATGATACAATGACATCATGCCCTGCCCCTTGCTGACGAGGCGGCCTGTCCACAATGATACAATGATGTCATGCCCCACCCCTTGGTGATGTGGCGGCCGGCCCACAATGACATCATGCCCGGCCCCTTGCTGACGAGGCAGCCTGTCCACAATGACATCATGCCCTGCCTCTTGCTGACGAGGCGGCCTGTCCACAATGACATCATGCCCTGCCTCTTGCTGATGAGGCGGCCTGTCCACAATGATACAATGACATCATGCCCTGCCCCTTGCTGAAGAGGTGGCCTGTCCACAATGATACAATGACGTCATGCCCTGCCCCTTGCTGACGAGGCGGCCTGTCCACAATGATGTCAAGCCCCGTCCCTTGGTGACGAGGCGGCCTGTCCACAATGATACAATGACATCATGCCCTGCCCCTTGCTGACGAGGTGGCCTGTCCACAATGATACAATGACGTCATGCCCTGCCCCTTGCTGACGAGGCGGCCTGTCCACAATGATGTCAAGCCCCGTCCCTTGGTGACGAGGCGGCCTGTCCACAATGATACAATGACGTCATGCCCTGCCTCTTGCTGATGAGGCGGCCTGTCCACAATGATACAATGACGTCATGCCCTGCCCCTTGCTGACGAGGTGGCCTGTCCACAATGATACAATGACGTCATGCCCTGCCCCTTGCTGACGAGGCGGCCTGTCCACAATGATGTCAAGCCCCGTCCCTTGGTGACGAGGCGGCCTGCACACAATGATGTCAAGCCCCACCCCTTGGTGACATGGCAGCCTGTCCACAATGACATCATGCCCTGCCCCTTGCTGACGAGGCGGCCTGTCCACAATGATACAATGACCTCATGCCCTGCCCCTTGCTGACGAGGCGGCCTGTCCACAATGATACAATGACGTCATGCCCTGCCCCTTGCTGACAAGGCGGCCTGCCCACAATGTTGTCAAGCCCCGCCCCTTGGTGACGAGGCGGCCTGCACACAATGATGTCAAGCCCCACCCCTTGGTGACATGGCAGCCTGTCCACAATGACATCATGCCCTGCCCCTTGCTGACGAGGCGGCCTGTCCACAATGATACAATGACCTCATGCCCTGCCCCTTGCTGACAAGGCGGCCTGTCCACAATGATACAATGATGTCATGCCCCGCCCCTTGCTGACGAGGCAGCGTGTCCACAATGATAAAATGATGTCATGCCTCACCCCTTGGCGATGAGGCGGCCTGCCCACAATGATGTCATGCCCCACCCCTTGGTGATGTGGCGGCCGGCCCACAATGACATCATGCCCGGCCCCTTGGTGACGAGGCAGCCTGTCCACAATGACATCATGCCCTGCCTCTTGCTGATGAGGCGGCCTGTCCACAATGATACAATGACGTCATGCCCTGCCCCTTGCTGACGAGGCGGCCTGTCCACAATGACATCATGCCCTGCCTCTTGCTGATGAGGCGGCCTGTCCACAATGATACAATGACATCATGCCCTGCCCCTTGCTGACGAGGCGGCCTGTCCACAATGATACAATGATGTCATGCCCCACCCCTTGGTGATGTGGCGGCCGGCCCACAATGACATCATGCCCTGCCTCTTGCTGATGAGGCGGCCTGTCCACAATGATACAATGACATCATGCCCTGCCCCTTGCTGACGAGGCGGCCTGTCCACAATGATACAATGATGTCATGCCCCACCCCTTGCTGACGAGGCAGCCTGTCCACAATGACATCATGCCCTGCCTCTTGCTGATGAGGCGGCCTGTCCACAATGATACAATGACGTCATGCCCTGCCCCTTGCTGACGAGGCGGCCTGTCCACAATGACATCATGCCCTGCCTCTTGCTGATGAGGCGGCCTGTCCACAATGATACAATGACATCATGCCCTGCCCCTTGCTGACGAGGTGGCCTGTCCACAATGATACAATGACGTCATGCCCTGCCCCTTGCTGGCGAGGCGGCCTGTCCACAATGATGTCAAGCCCCGTCCCTTGGTGACGAGGCGGCCTGTCCACGATGATACAATGACGTCATGCCCTGCCTCTTGCTGATGAGGCGGCCTGTCCACAATGATACAATGACGTCATGCCCTGCCCCTTGCTGACGAGGTGGCCTGTCCACAATGATACAATGACGTCATGCCCTGCCCCTTGCTGACGAGGCGGCCTGTCCACAATGATGTCAAGCCCCGTCCCTTGGTGACGAGGCGGCCTGCACACAATGATGTCAAGCCCCACCCCTTGGTGACATGGCAGCCTGTCCACAATGACATCATGCCCTGCCCCTTGCTGACGAGGCGGCCTGTCCACAATGATACAATGACGTCATGCCCTGCCCCTTGCTGACGAGGCGGCCTGTCCACAATGATACAATGACCTCATGCCCTGCCCCTTGCTGACGAGGCGGCCTGTCCACAATGATACAATGACGTCATGCCCTGCCCCTTGCTGACGAGGCGGCCTGTCCACAATGACATCATGCCCTGCCTCTTGCTGATGAGGCGGCCTGTCCACAATGATACAATGACATCATGCCCTGCCCCTTGCTGACGAGGCGGCCTGTCCACAATGATACAATGATGTCATGCCCCACCCCTTGGTGATGTGGCGGCCGGCCCACAATGACATCATGCCCTGCCTCTTGCTGATGAGGCGGCCTGTCCACAATGATACAATGACATCATGCCCTGCCCCTTGCTGACGAGGCGGCCTGTCCACAATGATACAATGATGTCATGCCCCACCCCTTGCTGACGAGGCAGCCTGTCCACAATGACATCATGCCCTGCCTCTTGCTGATGAGGCGGCCTGTCCACAATGATACAATGACGTCATGCCCTGCCCCTTGCTGACGAGGCGGCCTGTCCACAATGATGTCAAGCCCCGTCCCTTGGTGACGAGGCGGCCTGCACACAATGATGTCAAGCCCCACCCCTTGGTGACATGGCAGCCTGTCCACAATGACATCATGCCCTGCCCCTTGCTGACGAGGCGGCCTGTCCACAATGATACAATGACCTCATGCCCTGCCCCTTGCTGACGAGGCGGCCTGTCCACAATGATACAATGACGTCATGCCCTGCCCCTTGCTGACAAGGCGGCCTGCCCACAATGTTGTCAAGCCCCGCCCCTTGGTGACGAGGCGGCCTGCACACAATGATGTCAAGCCCCACCCCTTGGTGACATGGCAGCCTGTCCACAATGACATCATGCCCTGCCCCTTGCTGACGAGGCGGCCTGTCCACAATGATACAATGACCTCATGCCCTGCCCCTTGCTGACAAGGCGGCCTGTCCACAATGATACAATGATGTCATGCCCCGCCCCTTGCTGACGAGGCAGCGTGTCCACAATGATAAAATGATGTCATGCCTCACCCCTTGGCGATGAGGCGGCCTGCCCACAATGATGTCATGCCCCACCCCTTGGTGATGTGGCGGCCGGCCCACAATGACATCATGCCCGGCCCCTTGGTGACGAGGCAGCCTGTCCACAATGACATCATGCCCTGCCTCTTGCTGATGAGGCGGCCTGTCCACAATGATACAATGACGTCATGCCCTGCCCCTTGCTGACGAGGCGGCCTGTCCACAATGACATCATGCCCTGCCTCTTGCTGATGAGGCGGCCTGTCCACAATGATACAATGACATCATGCCCTGCCCCTTGCTGACGAGGCGGCCTGTCCACAATGATACAATGATGTCATGCCCCACCCCTTGGTGATGTGGCGGCCGGCCCACAATGACATCATGCCCTGCCTCTTGCTGATGAGGCGGCCTGTCCACAATGATACAATGACATCATGCCCTGCCCCTTGCTGACGAGGCGGCCTGTCCACAATGATACAATGATGTCATGCCCCACCCCTTGCTGACGAGGCAGCCTGTCCACAATGACATCATGCCCTGCCTCTTGCTGATGAGGCGGCCTGTCCACAATGATACAATGACGTCATGCCCTGCCCCTTGCTGACGAGGCGGCCTGTCCACAATGACATCATGCCCTGCCTCTTGCTGATGAGGCGGCCTGTCCACAATGATACAATGACATCATGCCCTGCCCCTTGCTGACGAGGTGGCCTGTCCACAATGATACAATGACGTCATGCCCTGCCCCTTGCTGGCGAGGCGGCCTGTCCACAATGATGTCAAGCCCCGTCCCTTGGTGACGAGGCGGCCTGTCCACGATGATACAATGACGTCATGCCCTGCCTCTTGCTGATGAGGCGGCCTGTCCACAATGATACAATGACGTCATGCCCTGCCCCTTGCTGACGAGGTGGCCTGTCCACAATGATACAATGACGTCATGCCCTGCCCCTTGCTGACGAGGCGGCCTGCCCACAATGATGTCAAGCCCCGTCCCTTGGTGACGAGGCGGCCTGCACACAATGATGTCAAGCCCCACCCCTTGGTGACATGGCAGCCTGTCCACAATGACATCATGCCCTGCCCCTTGCTGACGAGGCGGCCTGTCCACAATGATACAATGACGTCATGCCCTGCCCCTTGCTGACGAGGCGGCCTGTCCACAATGATACAATGACCTCATGCCCTGCCCCTTGCTGACGAGGCGGCCTGTCCACAATGATACAATGACGTCATGCCCTGCCCCTTGCTGACGAGGCGGCCTGTCCACAATGACATCATGCCCTGCCTCTTGCTGATGAGGCGGCCTGTCCACAATGATACAATGACATCATGCCCTGCCCCTTGCTGACGAGGCGGCCTGTCCACAATGATACAATGATGTCATGCCCCACCCCTTGCTGACGAGGCAGCCTGTCCACAATGACATCATGCCCTGCCTCTTGCTGATGAGGCGGCCTGTCCACAATGATACAATGACGTCATGCCCTGCCCCTTGCTGACGAGGCGGCCTGTCCACAATGACATCATGCCCTGCCTCTTGCTGATGAGGCGGCCTGTCCACAATGATACAATGACATCATGCCCTGTTCCTTGCTGACGAGGTGGCCTGTCCACAATGATACAATGACGTCATGCCCTGCCCCTTGCTGGCGAGGCGGCCTGTCCACAATGATGTCAAGCCCCGTCCCTTGGTGACGAGGCGGCCTGTCCACAATGATACAATGACGTCATGCCCTGCCTCTTGCTGATGAGGCTGCCTGTCCACAATGATACAATGACGTCATGCCCTGCCCCTTGCTGACGAGGTGGCCTGTCCACATTGATACAATGACGTCATGCCCTGCCCCTTGCTGACGAGGCGGCCTGTCCACAATGATGTCAAGCCCCGTCCCTTGGTGACGAGGCGGCCTGCACACAATGATGTCAAGCCCCACCCCTTGGTGACATGGCAGCCTGTCCACAATGACATCATGCCCTGCCCCTTGCTGACGAGGCGGCCTGTCCACAATGATACAATGACGTCATGCCCTGCCCCTTGCTGACGAGGCGGCCTGTCCACAATGATACAATGACGTCATGCCCTGCCCCTTGCTGACGAGGCGGCCTGTCCACAATGATACAATGACCTCATGCCCTGCCCCTTGCTGACGAGGCGGCCTGTCCACAATGATACAATGACGTCATGCCCTGCCCCTTGCTGACAAGGCGGCCTGCCCACAATGTTGTCAAGCCCCGCCCCTTGGTGACGAGGCGGCCTGCACATAATGATGTCAAGCCCCACCCCTTGGTGACATGGCAGCCTGTCCACAATGACATCATGCCCTGCCCCTTGCTGACGAGGCGGCCTGTCCACAATGATACAATGACCTCATGCCCTGCCCCTTGCTGACAAGGCGGCCTGTCCACAATGATACAATGATGTCATGCCCCGCCCCTTGCTGACGAGGCAGCGTGTCCACAATGATAAAATGATGTCATGCCTCACCCCTTGGCGATGAGGCGGCCTGCCCACAATGATGTCATGCCCCACCCCTTGGTGATGTGGCGGCCGGCCCACAATGACATCATGCCCGGCCCCTTGGTGACGAGGCAGCCTGTCCACAATGACATCATGCCCTGCCTCTTGCTGATGAGGCGGCCTGTCCACAATGATACAATGACGTCATGCCCTGCCCCTTGCTGACGAGGCGGCCTGTCCACAATGACATCATGCCCTGCCTCTTGCTGATGAGGCGGCCTGTCCACAATGATACAATGACATCATGCCCTGCCCCTTGCTGACGAGGCGGCCTGTCCACAATGATACAATGATGTCATGCCTCACCCCTTGGTGATGTGGCGGCCGGCCCACAATGACATCATGCCCTGCCTCTTGCTGATGAGGCGGCCTGTCCACAATGATACAATGACATCATGCCCTGCCCCTTGCTGACGAGGCGGCCTGTCCACAATGATACAATGATGTCATGCCCCACCCCTTGCTGACGAGGCAGCCTGTCCACAATGACATCATGCCCTGCCTCTTGCTGATGAGGCGGCCTGTCCACAATGATACAATGACGTCATGCCCTGCCCCTTGCTGACGAGGCGGCCTGTCCACAATGACATCATGCCCTGCCTCTTGCTGATGAGGCGGCCTGTCCACAATGATACAATGACATCATGCCCTGCCCCTTGCTGACGAGGCGGCCTGTCCACAATGACATCATGCCCTGCCCCTTGCTGACGAGGCGGCCTGTCCACAATGATACAATGACCTCATGCCCTGCCCCTTGCTGACAAGGCGGCCTGTCCACAATGATACAATGACATCATGCCCCACCCCTTGGTGACATGGCAGCCTGTCCACAATGACATCATGCCCTGCCCCTTGCTGACGAGGCGGCCTGTCCACAATGATACAATGACCTCATGCCCTGCCCCTTGCTGACAAGGCGGCCTGTCCACAATGATACAATGATGTCATGCCCCGCCCCTTGCTGACGAGGCAGCGTGTCCACAATGATAAAATGATGTCATGCCTCACCCCTTGGCGATGAGGCGGCCTGCCCACAATGATGTCATGCCCCACCCCTTGGTGATGTGGCGGCCGGCCCACAATGACATCATGCCCGGCCCCTTGGTGACGAGGCAGCCTGTCCACAATGACATCATGCCCTGCCTCTTGCTGATGAGGCGGCCTGTCCACAATGATACAATGACGTCATGCCCTGCCCCTTGCTGACGAGGCGGCCTGTCCACAATGACATCATGCCCTGCCTCTTGCTGATGAGGCGGCCTGTCCACAATGATACAATGACATCATGCCCTGCCCCTTGCTGACGAGGCGGCCTGTCCACAATGATACAATGATGTCATGCCTCACCCCTTGGTGATGTGGCGGCCGGCCCACAATGACATCATGCCCTGCCTCTTGCTGATGAGGCGGCCTGTCCACAATGATACAATGACATCATGCCCTGCCCCTTGCTGACGAGGCGGCCTGTCCACAATGATACAATGATGTCATGCCCCACCCCTTGCTGACGAGGCAGCCTGTCCACAATGACATCATGCCCTGCCTCTTGCTGATGAGGCGGCCTGTCCACAATGATACAATGACGTCATGCCCTGCCCCTTGCTGACGAGGCGGCCTGTCCACAATGACATCATGCCCTGCCTCTTGCTGATGAGGCGGCCTGTCCACAATGATACAATGACATCATGCCCTGCCCCTTGCTGACGAGGTGGCCTGTCCACAATGATACAATGACGTCATGCCCTGCCCCTTGCTGGCGAGGCGGCCTGTCCACAATGATGTCAAGCCCCGTCCCTTGGTGACGAGGCGGCCTGTCCACAATGATACAATGACGTCATGCCCTGCCTCTTGCTGATGAGGCGGCCTGTCCACAATGATACAATGACGTCATGCCCTGCCCCTTGCTGACGAGGTGGCCTGTCCACAATGATACAATGACGTCATGCCCTGCCCCTTGCTGACGAGGCGGCCTGTCCACAATGATGTCAAGCCCCGTCCCTTGGTGACGAGGCGGCCTGCACACAATGATGTCAAGCCCCACCCCTTGGTGACATGGCAGCCTGTCCACAATGACATCATGCCCTGCCCCTTGCTGACGAGGCGGCCTGTCCACAATGATACAATGACGTCATGCCCTGCCCCTTGCTGACGAGGCGGCCTGTCCACAATGATACAATGACCTCATGCCCTGCCCCTTGCTGACGAGGCGGCCTGTCCACAATGATACAATGACGTCATGCCCTGCCCCTTGCTGACGAGGCGGCCTGTCCACAATGACATCATGCCCTGCCTCTTGCTGATGAGGCGGCCTGTCCACAATGATACAATGACATCATGCCCTGCCCCTTGCTGACGAGGCGGCCTGTCCAAAATGATACAATGATGTCATGCCCCACCCCTTGGTGATGTGGCGGCCGGCCCACAATGACATCATGCCCTGCCTCTTGCTGATGAGGCGGCCTGTCCACAATGATACAATGACATCATGCCCTGCCCCTTGCTGACGAGGCGGCCTGTCCACAATGATACAATGATGTCATGCCCCACCCCTTGCTGACGAGGCAGCCTGTCCACAATGACATCATGCCCTGCCTCTTGCTGATGAGGCGGCCTGTCCACAATGATACAATGACGTCATGCCCTGCCCCTTGCTGACGAGGCGGCCTGTCCACAATGACATCATGCCCTGCCTCTTGCTGATGAGGCGGCCTGTCCACAATGATACAATGACATCATGCCCTGTTCCTTGCTGACGAGGTGGCCTGTCCACAATGATACAATGACGTCATGCCCTGCCCCTTGCTGGCGAGGCGGCCTGTCCACAATGATGTCAAGCCCCGTCCCTTGGTGACGAGGCGGCCTGTCCACAATGATACAATGACGTCATGCCCTGCCTCTTGCTGATGAGGCTGCCTGTCCACAATGATACAATGACGTCATGCCCTGCCCCTTGCTGACGAGGTGGCCTGTCCACAATGATACAATGCCGTCATGCCCTGCCCCTTGCTGACGAGGCGGCCTGTCCACAATGATGTCAAGCCCCGTCCCTTGGTGACGAGGCGGCCTGCACACAATGATGTCAAGCCCCACCCCTTGGTGACATGGCAGCCTGTCCACAATGACATCATGCCCTGCCCCTTGCTGACGAGGCGGCCTGTCCACAATGATACAATGACGTCATGCCCTGCCCCTTGCTGACGAGGCGGCCTGTCCACAATGATACAATGACGTCATGCCCTGCCCCTTGCTGACGAGGCGGCCTGTCCACAATGATACAATGACCTCATGCCCTGCCCCTTGCTGACGAGGCGGCCTGTCCACAATGATACAATGACGTCATGCCCTGCCCCTTGCTGACAAGGCGGCCTGCCCACAATGTTGTCAAGCCCCGCCCCTTGGTGACGAGGCGGCCTGCACACAATGATGTCAAGCCCCACCCCTTGGTGACATGGCAGCCTGTCCACAATGACATCATGCCCTGCCCCTTGCTGACGAGGCGGCCTGTCCACAATGATACAATGACCTCATGCCCTGCCCCTTGCTGACAAGGCGGCCTGTCCACAATGATACAATGATGTCATGCCCCGCCCCTTGCTGACGAGGCAGCGTGTCCACAATGATAAAATGATGTCATGCCTCACCCCTTGGCGATGAGGCGGCCTGCCCACAATGATGTCATGCCCCACCCCTTGGTGATGTGGCGGCCGGCCCACAATGACATCATGCCCGGCCCCTTGGTGACGAGGCAGCCTGTCCACAATGACATCATGCCCTGCCTCTTGCTGATGAGGCGGCCTGTCCACAATGATATAATGACGTCATGCCCTGCCCCTTGCTGACGAGGTGGCCTGTCCACAATGATACAATGACGTCATGCCCTGCCCCTTGCTGACGAGGCGGCCTGTCCACAATGACATCATGCCCTGCCTCTTGCTGATGAGGCGGCCTGTCCACAATGATACAATGACATCATGCCCTGCCCCTTGCTGACGAGGCGGCCTGTCCACAATGATACAATGATGTCATGCCCCACCCCTTGCTGACGAGGCAGCCTGTCCACAATGACATCATGCCCTGCCTCTTGCTGATGAGGCGGCCTGTCCACAATGATACAATGACGTCATGCCCTGCCCCTTGCTGACGAGGCGGCCTGTCCACAATGACATCATGCCCTGCCTCTTGCTGATGAGGCGGCCTGTCCACAATGATACAATGACATCATGCCCTGCCCCTTGCTGACGAGGTGGCCTGTCCACAATGATACAATGACGTCATGCCCTGCCCCTTGCTGACGAGGTGGCCTGTCCACAATGATACAATGACGTCATGCCCTGCCCCTTGCTGACGAGGCGGCCTGTCCACAATGATGTCAAGCCCCGTCCCTTGGTGACGAGGCGGCCTGTCCACAATGATACAATGACGTCATGCCCTGCCTCTTGCTGATGAGGCGGCCTGTCCACAATGATACAATGACGTCATGCCCTGCCCCTTGCTGACGAGGTGGCCTGTCCACAATGATACAATGACGTCATGCCCTGCCCCTTGCTGACGAGGCGGCCTGTCCACAATGATGTCAAGCCCCGTCCCTTGGTGACGAGGCGGCCTGCACACAATGATGTCAAGCCCCACCCCTTGGTGACATGGCAGCCTGTCCACAATGACATCATGCCCTGCCCCTTGCTGACGAGGCGGCCTGTCCACAATGATACAATGACGTCATGCCCTGCCCCTTGCTGACGAGGCGGCCTGTCCACAATGATACAATGACCTCATGCCCTGCCCCTTGCTGACGAGGCGGCCTGTCCACAATGATACAATGACGTCATGCCCTGCCCCTTGCTGACAAGGCGGCCTGCCCACAATGTTGTCAAGCCCCGCCCCTTGGTGACGAGGCGGCCTGCACACAATGATGTCAAGCCCCACCCCTTGGTGACATGGCAGCCTGTCCACAATGACATCATGCCCTGCCCCTTGCTGACGAGGCGGCCTGTCCACAATGATACAATGACGTCATGCCCTGCCCCTTGCTGACGAGGCGGCCTGTCCACAATGATACAATGACCTCATGCCCTGCCCCTTGCTGACAAGGCGGCCTGTCCACAATGATACAATGACGTCATGCCCTGCCCCTTGCTGACAAGGCGGCCTGCCCACAATGTTGTCAAGCCCCGCCCCTTGGTGACGAGGCGGCCTGTCCACAATGATACAATGACGTCATGCCCTGCCCCTTGCTGACAAGGCGGCCTGTCCACAATGTTGTCAAGTCCCGCCCCTTGCTGACAAGGCGGCCTGCCCACAATGTTGTCAAGCCCCGCCCCTTGCTGACAAGGCGGCCTGCCCACAATGTTGTCAAGCCCCGCCCCTTGGTGACGAGGCGGCCTGTCCACAGTGATATCATGCCCCGCCACTTGGTGACATGGCGGCCTGTCCACAATGACATTATGCCCCACCACCTGGTGACATGATAGCCTGCCCACAACGATGTCGAGCCCCACCCTGAAAGATATCAATGCCCTCCTGACTCCGCCCACCCTCAGCTCATGCAGTGCAGGGCACCGAAACCCCTGATCTTGCCTTTGTTGCCCAGTCCAGCCCTCTCACTCTCGGCCCGGCTGCCTGGTTGACCTCTGGCCCTGTCGAGCCTCCCGCTGGCCGCTGCTCCCCGATTCTCCGCATCACAACGCGGGCGCCTGCCTGGCCTTTTTCACACCTCCGGATTGCGGCTCTGCCTACTTCTCGGCTCTTGCTCGGGAGGCCAGGCCCCGAGCCTCGACGACCCCGACTGCTCCTGGGTGCAGCTGGCTATCTGACCTGCTGCCCTCTGTTCTTTTTGGTTGGTTGTCTGCCTATCCTCATCCGCCCTGTCCTGGAGGTGGAAAGTCACCCCACTGCTCCCTCCGATGGCCATTGGCGAGTGACTCCTCCTCCCCGCCTCGCTGAAGGAACCGCAGCAGAGGCAGACTTACACATTTGGGGCACAGAAAGCCACCTCTCAGTTCACCCCCCCATCCCCCCTCCCCATTGGCTGTGTGCCTCATTGTAAGTCCACCTCTGCTTTGAGGGATGGGTGGAGACCTAAATTAACACCCACTCACCTTTCTGCCCTCCTGAGAGGGTGGGGAGCTGCCAGGGTTCCAGCTCTCTGCCATTGTCACTGTGAAGTCACTTCCGGGCTGCAATAAGAATCATCTGACAATGGTTTCCCTCCAATTTCCTCCCCCGGGGAGCAGTGTTTGATCTCCAAGTTGTTACTACCCAGGGCAGCCCGTGTGAGATCAACAATTCAGCTAAGTACAGAATTAACCCTCACTCCCTGCTGCCACGTACTGTAAAAGATAGTTTATTTATTTTTTGTGTGGTTTAATATAGATGGTAAGTATAGTCCGGTCAAAATAGAATTGACAACGTGAAACTGCACAAATACAATTCTTCACAACATTTACTGAAGCTCAACTCCTTCCTCCTAATGATGATGAATAGAACTGGACATTGTCTCAGTGTCAAATACCCACTGCATCGACACACGGTGCCTTAGCTGGGTGTCTCTGGAATTCCTGTCTCAGTGACAAATACCCACTGCATCGATACACGGTGCCTTAGCTGGGTGTCTCTGGAATTCCTGTCTCAGTGTCAAATACCCACTGCATCGACACACGGTGCCTTAGCTGGGTGTCTCTGGAATTCCTGTCTCAGTGTCAAATACCCACTGCATCGACACACGCTGCCTTAGCTGGGTGTCTCTGGAATTACTGTCTCAGTGACAAATACCCACTGCATCGACACACGGTGCCTTAGCTGGGTGCCTCTGGAATTCCTGTCTCAGTGTCAAATACCCACTGCATCGACACACGGTGCCTTAGCTGGGTGTCTCTGGAATTCCTGTCTCAGTGTCAAATACCCACTGCATCGACACACGCTGCCTTAGCTGGGTGTCTCTGGAATTACTGTCTCAGTGACAAATACCCACTGCATCGACACACGGTGCCTTAGCTGGGTGCCTCTGGAATTCCTGTCTCAGTGTCAAATACCCACTGCATCGACACACGGTGCCTTAGCTGGGTGTCTCTGGAATTCCTATCTCAGTGTCAAATACCCACTGCATCGATACACGGTGCCTTAGCTGGGTGCCTCTGGAATTCCTGTCTCAGTGTCAAATACCCACTGCATCGACACACGGTGCCTTAGCTGGGTGTCTCTGGAATTCCTGTCTCAGTGTCAAATACCCACTGCATCGACACACGCTGCCTTAGCTGGGTGTCTCTGGAATTACTGTCTCAGCGACAAATACCCACTGCATCGACACACGGTGCCTTAGCTGGGTGCCTCTGGAATTCCTGTCTCAGTGTCAAATACCCACTGCATCGACACACGGTGCCTTAGCTGGGTGTCTCTGGAATTCCTGTCTCAGTGTCAAATACCCACTGCATCGACACACGCTGCCTTAGCTGGGTGTCTCTGGAATTACTGACTCAGTGACAAATACCCACTGCATCGACACACGGTGCCTTAGCTGGGTGTCTCTGGAATTCCTGTCTCAGTGTCAAATACCCACTGCATCGACACACGCTGCCTTAGCTGGGTGTCTCTGGAATTCCTGTCTCAGTGACAAATACCCACTGCATCGACACACGGTACCTTAGCTGGGTGTCTCTGGAATTCCTGTCTCAGTGACAAATACCCACTGCATCGACACACACTGCCTTAGCTGGGTGTCTCTGGAATTCCTGTCTCAGTGTCAAATACCCACTGCATCGACACACGGTGCCTTAGCTGGGTGTCTCTGGAATTCCTGTCTCAGTGTCAAATACCCACTGCATCGATACACGGTGCCTTAGCTGGGTGACTCTGGAATTCCTGTCTCAGTGTCAAATACCCACTGCATCGATACACGGTGCCTTAGCTGGGTGTCTCTGGAATTCCTGTCTCAGTGTCAAATACCCACTGCATCGACACACGCTGCCTTAGCTGGGTGTCTCTGGAATTCCTGTCTCAGTGTCAAATACCCACTGCATCGACACACACTGCCTTAGCTGGGTGTCTCTGGAATTCCTGTCTCAATGTGACAAATACCCACTGCATCGACACACGCTGCCTTAGCTGGGTGTCTCTGGAATTCCTCGTTCTTTGACTCAGAGGGCTGGATTCTCCGATTTTGAGGTTAAGTCCAGAGGAAGTGTCTAGTTTTACGACGAGAAAATTGGCAAGGTCCCAGCACCGATCCTCCGAACGGTGAAGGGCCAGCACTCACGCCATGTAAAACGCGCGGCCTTCCGAATATAAACGCCTGGAGAATTGCCGGGTCCGTGATCGCGGCGTTCAACATGGCGTCGGCTGTGCATGGACCCGACTTGCCAGATGGTGCCGCCCTGGATACCCCCTCGCCACCACCGGGCCACACCCCACCAATCCCCTCATCCCTCGCCTACTAAGCCCTCCCCCGGACAGCAGTACGACTCCACCCCCCCCCCCCCCCCAACTCTGGCGGCACTGGACATAGTCCGCAGCCGCCATGCCGGGTTCACAAAAACTGAGTGCACATAGAATCATAGAATCATTGTTGCCTTAAAAGATGTATTTGATTGTGAGTCTAACCAAGAAATTATCTTTTGTGGAAATGTTTGCAAGACTAATTGCAACGCTGTAAAAGTTAATTGTTTGTGTTCAACAAACATTTTAATTTGCTATTTCAAATCTTCAGGAATGTTATTGGAATTTCTGACTCCTGACTTCAGCACACATATCTTGATGGAATAAAATACAAATTGTAAGTAGTTGTGATAGCTTTGCCAAGTTTCCCTTTGAGATGTGGTTGGTAGGGCACGTATCCCCTGCTTCTGTATCCATGAAGCTTGGCATTTTAAAAAAATATTCCAATGAAGGGGCAATTTAGCGTGGCCAATCCACCTATGCTGCACATCTTTTGGATTGTGGGGGTGAGACCCACACAGACACGGGGAGAATGTGCAAACTCCACACGGACAGTGACCCGGGGCTGGGATCGATGAAATGATGTAGTGTGAAGGAATAAAAGTCAAATAATATTACATTAAAATATATGTTGGGTAAACTCACAGTAAAATATATTTAAACTAGCTTGAAAATACAACATGGTTAACTCCCTTCACAACAACGTGAATTCACCGAAGGAAATGCGCACAACACAAAAGCGCGATTCTATAGTTCTTGCTATTCCGCGAGCAAGTCGCCAAATAAAGCTGAACCTGATCATTAAAACCCCGAGCAGATAAATAAATGCCAGGCCTCAAATCTCATTATCTTACTGGACATTGTTACTTGGCTGAGCAACACTCACCATCATTTTTTTTTTAAAATTAGAGCGCCAGACTCCTTTTCTTCCCAATTAAGGGGCAGTTTAGCGCGGCCAATCCACCTAACCCTACATATCTTTGGGTTGTGGGGGTGAGACCCACGCAGACACAGGGAGAATGTGCAAACTCCACACGGACAGCGACCCGGTGCCTGGATCGAATCAGGGTCCTCGGCGCCGTGGGGCAGCAGTGCTAACCACTGCGCCACTCAGCACTCACCATCATGATCATTACCTCAGGTCTAATTTTCAGGAATTAATTCAAAATAACATTTCTTAGAAACTGAACGCGGCCACTCTTGTTTTCACTAAATGTGGAATAATAATTAGGGACGGTCTGTTATTGATCAAATGAACATCTTCTACATAACTATTAATTATACCGCCCGAAAATCCATTGTAAATATCTCAACCAAAGCTCAAATATTGGGAAATTCGTTAGACTTCAGATAAGTCTGGAGAGAGAGCGGGTAAATGGAGTTGAAATCAGCCATGATTGAATGGTGGAGTGGACTCGATGGGCCGAATGGCCTTACTTCCGCTCCTATGTCTTATGGTCTTATGGTCTTAAGTCTTCAGATCCATTCTGAATCTCACAAGTCTCACACACTTAGGGATTAAGGTAATCTGGGGTGTCATTCTCCGACCCCCCCGCCGGGTCGGAGAATGGCCGTTGGCCGCCGTGAATCCCGCCCCCGCCCCCGCCGAAGTCTCCGCTCCCGGAGATTGGGCGGGGGCGGGAATTCGGCCGCGCCGGTTGGCGGGTCCCCCCGCTGGATTCTCCGGCCCGGATGGGCCGAAGTCCCGCCCAGAAATTGCCTGTCCCGCCGGCGTAAATCAAACCTGGTATTTACCGGCGGGACCAGGCGGCGTGGGCGGGCTCCGGGGTCCTGGGGGGTGCGCGGGGCGATCTGACCCCGGGGGGTGCCCCCACGGTGGCCTGGCCCGCGATCGGGGCCCACCGATCTGCGGGCGGGCCTGTGCCGTGGGGGCACTCTTTCCCTTCCGCCTCCGCCACGGCCTCCACCATGGCGGAGGCGGAAGAGACTCTCCCCACTGCGCATGCGCGGGAAACTGACAGCGGCCGTTGATGCTCCCGTGCATGCACCGGGAAACTGACAGCGGCCGCTGACGCTCCCGTGCATGCGCCGCATTTCCGCGCCAGCTGGCGGGGAAACAAACGCCATTTCCGCCAGCTGGTGGGGCGGAAATCCCTCCGGCGTCGGCCTAGCCCCTCAATGTTGGGGCTAGGCCGCCAAAGATGCGGAGCATTCCGCACCTTTGGGCCGACGCGATGCCCGTCGGATTGGCGCCGGCTTTGGCGCCAGTCGGCGGACATCCCGCCGTTGGGGGAGAATTTCGCCCCTGATTTTAATATTTCCTTTTAAAAATACTATTGTCTGTGATAAGTAGAGTTTAACATTTGGATTCTTACATGGAACGACAAACCATCTACCTCTCTGTTTTGGGATTATCTGGTTTTGTGATTGATGCTTTTCATGTAAATACCAAATTACTTACTTAAAACACAAATTGTTTCATTTAGTCTTCTGTATCCAAGACTCCTGAATCCTATTTTCTGGCCCTGGGGGAATATTTACTGAGGAGGTTTCCCTAAACCCTGCTAATTTCTAGGAAAATTACAATCTAGCTAAAAGTTAGTTATAAACAGATCCACAAAAATAGGTTCACACAGGGGTGGATCTACTATGAAACTAATGAAGCTTAAGCTTCAGGGCCCCTAATCCCGGAGGGGCCCAGAAGCGACTTTAGTCCACATTGCTTAAAAATTTTGGGTCAATACAAAATAATAGTTAAAATAAAAATTAAAAGGTTATTAAAGTATCATGTAGGCTAGCCGTAAACGAAAAAATGTTCAAATTAAGGATGTTTCATTCTAAATATATTTAATATAAAATAATTATAAATAGTTTACAACACTACTAACATTTATGACAGAAATACAAACAGTAGATGACGTGTCGTAACAAAAAAGGGGAGCCGTTGAAAAGGCAATCACAATGCTAACGTGAATTTTCAACGTGATCGCACTCGTGATAGCGATCTAGACAAGAATTTGTTTCAATAAAGTGTTCATAAGGATACAATATTTTAATTACCCCTACTCAAAAATAAATGTTATATTTATAAAAGTAAGGTCAGTAACAAAGGTGAAATAGTGTTAGATTAGCCTAAACCTATTGTTTTTATGAAGAGGTGAACGGAAGGTCGGCTACGACCACATAGCCTAGGCCAATACTATATTACAAGTATTTATGAAAAAGTAATAAAAGGGTGAATTTGTGTTAAATTACAGGTATTTATTATGAAAAGTGTTCAAATAATGGTAAAATTGTGTTACATTACCTTAGCCTATGGGTTTTGGTGGCCTAGTCTTGCCTAACTTAGTCTAGCCTAGCGTAGGCTAGCTTGAACATAGCCTGGTTCAGCTTATTTATTATAAATCTTTAAAAATGGCGCTTTACTTTCTGAGAAGGGGTTTTTAAAAAAACCCTTTCTCAGAAAGTAGACCTAAATGCTTTTCCTTTCAAAGTATGCGACAATAGTCGCACGACACAAATTGATTAAATTTTTGTTGTATATATTTCAGCAATCCCAAAGTTTGAGAGTCAGTCGCACAGACGTTGTAAAGGTGGAGTGTTGTGGTAAGTTGGCTGTTCTGCTGTGGTTAATGTATTTTTTTTCCCCTTTTTAACAGAGGTCAAGACCCTAGAGGAATAACAATGAGTTCGCGAAAGTACTTAAGTGGATACCAAAAACGCAAACTCAATGAAAAGCGATCTGAAGACATTTCTAAATGTCAAAAACTAACAAGCTGTTTTGCAATGTCAAGTTTGTCAACACCTACAGTTGAAACAAGCCAAGCAAACACCATTGAAGCCAGTGATAGTGCACAAACCGTGGGAGCTCTTTCTAGCAATATTCAACCCACTGTTGATGCTTTTGATACAGAGGACGATCACAGTGGTCAAGATGAAAGTACAGCGGAACAAGCAGTGAGCTGTATGTTTTCTTTTCTGGATCTCCACGAAGATGGGGGATTTTAAACCCACAGGGCAATCTACATTTTTCTAGTGTAACTAGATGGTGTGCACACTATGAAGCAGTCCGGGCAATTAAAAATGGATATATGGGTATTTTACAAACTCTCACCACATTTTTGAGGACGCAGAAGAGAAGCCTGAATGTAAACGAGATGCAAAGAATTTATACCACAAGTTGGTAAAGCTGGAAAATGCTATTTTAACAGTCGTTTGGGAAGAAGTGCTGGAGCGTTTCAACAAAACAAGTGAGAAACTCCAAACCCCTGGTTTTGATGTATTTGAAGGTTATCTTCTGCTATCATCTTTACTTTCGTTTGTTAAAGAACTCAGAGAAAATTCAGCCGATAGGATTGCACACTATGAATCAGAAGCAAAAGGTTTGTGTGAAGATATCACCGCAAGTTATTCTGATGCTTCCAAACGCATTGTTACAAGGAAAGTTTCAGATGGAACAAGTGGTATTGCTTCTTTGAGAGGAGCTGACAAATTTAGGATAGAAGTTCTATATCAACTCTATGACTGCTTGATAACCCAGTTACGCAAGAGGATTGATCCATCTGAGCAGATTGTGAAAAGGTTCAAGTTCCTCTCAGAATTGGTGAACAATTCTGAAATTGATGAGGACAGTATTAAACTTATAATATCGTATTACAAAGATGATATTGACCGCAAATTAGTAAACGAGTGTTATCAGTTCAAAGAATATTTACACCTTAGGAAATCCCAGTACACAGAAGAAAACACGCCATCTAAAATGCAATGCACAGAAGTTCTTCAGCTTATTTGTGAGCAACACCTAATTGAAGTGTTCCCCAATATGACTACTGCGCTTAAGCTGTACTTGACAATGCCTATCACGAGCTGTGAAGCAGAAAGGAATTTTTCAAAGCTACCCTTTATAAAGAACAAATTTTGGTCTACCATGACTGAAGAACGCTTAACTTCTTTATGCATATTGTCTCTAGAAAATGACATTGCAAGGAAGCTCTCATATGACAAAACTGTACGTGAATATGTTGCTAGAAAAAACAAGAGTTTTTTGTAAAATGTGCTTCATGTAGTATGTATTCTCATAGGTATCTAAAATAAAAGATTATATTGACTGTGGTCTTTTCTATGTTTTATTTCATCATTCTATGATGCATCATGCATGTATATAACATTTCCCTAATTTTCATCCCCCCATAACACGAAAACTATAAGGCACAGGAAATTTTTATTCACATCAGTGACTTTGACATGTGAGATAATCCAGTACAGCAATTTTAATCAAAATCTGAGATGTAGTGGTTACATTTTTAAAACTTTGTGGTGATCTGCCGTGGAACAACCCCATTGAAGAAGACAACAGTGGTTACCCAGACCTCGTTGCTGGTTGCGAAGGGGCCCCCATAACAGTTCAAGCTTCAGGGCCCCAAAAATGTAGGTCCGCCACTGGGTCCACAGCAGCACAGGTAGATAAAGTGGTTAAGAAGGCAAATCCCCGTAACAGCCTCCCCGAACAGGCGCCAGAATGTGGCGACTAGGGGCTTTTCACAGTAACTTCATTGAAGCCTACTTGTGACAATAAGCGATTTTTATTTCATTCATTTCAAATGGGATACTTGCCTTTATGAGCCAAGATGTGGAGATGCCGGCGTTGGACTGGGGTGAGCATAGTACGAAGTCTTACAACACCAGGTTAAAGTCCAACAGGTTTGTTTCGATGTCACTAGCTTTCAGAGCGCTGCTCCTTCCTCAGGTGAATGAAGAGGGATGCTCCAGAAACATATATATAGACAAATTCAAAGACACCAGACAATGCTTGGAATGCGACCATTAGCAGGTGATTAAATCTTTACAGATCCAGAGATGGGGTAACCCCAGGTTAAAGAGGTGTGAATTGTGTCAAGCCAGGACAGTTGGTAGAATTTCGCAGGCCAGATGGTGGGGGATGAATGTAATGCGACATGAATCCCAGGTCCCGGTTGAGGCCGCACTCATATGTGCGGAACTTGGCTATAAGCTTCTGCTCGGCGATTCTGCGTTGTCGCGCGTCCTGAAGGCCGCCTTGGAGAACACTTACCCGGAGATCAGAGGCTGAATGCCCTTGACTGCTGAAGTGTTCCCCGACTGGAAGGGAACATTCCTGCCTGGTGATTGTCACACGATGTCCGTTCATTCGTTGTCGCAGCGTCTGCATGGTCTCGCCAATGTACCACGCTTCGGGACATCCTTTCCTGCAGCGTATGAGGTAGACAACATTGGCCGAGTCGCACGAGTATGTACCGCGTACCTGGTGGGTGGTGTTCTCACGTGTAATAGTGGTATCCATGTCGATGATCTGGCACGTCTTGCTGAGATTGCCATGACAGGGTTGTGTGGTGTCGTGGTCACTGTTCTGAAGGCTGAGTAGTTTGCTGCAAACAATGGTTTGTTTGATGTTGCGCAGTTGTTTGAAGGCAAGTAGTGGGGGTGTGGGGATGACCTTGGCAAGATGTTCATCTTCATCGATGACGTGTTGAAGGCTGTGAAGAAGATGTCGCAGTTTCTCCGCTCCGGGAAAGTACTGGACGATGAAAGTATTCTGTCGGTTGTGTCCCATGTTTGTCTTCTGAGGAGGTTGGTGCGTTTTTTTGCTGTGGTGCGTTGGAACTGTCGATCGATGAGTCGAGCGCCATATCCCGTTCGTACGAGGGCATCTTTCAACGTCTGTAGATGTCTGTTACGCTCCTCCTCGTCTGAGCAGATCCTGTGTATACGGAGCGCTTGTCCATAGGGGATGGCTTCTTTAATGTGTTTAGGGTGGAAGCTGGAGAAGTGGAGCATCGTGAGGTTATCCGTGGGTTTGCGGTAAAGCGAAGCGCTGAGGTGACCGTCCTTGATGGAGACGAGTGTGTCCAAGAATGCAACTGATTTTGGAGAATAGTCCATGGTGAGTCTGATGGTTGGATGGAACTTATTGATGTCATCGTGTAGTCGTTTCAGTGATTCTTCGCCGTGGGTCCAAAGGAAAAAAATGTCATCGATGCATCTGGTGTATAACGTTGGTTGAAGGTCCTGTGCGGTGAGTAGGTCTTGTTCAAATTGTGCATGAAGATGACGGTATAGAATATAAGAGAAGGGAGGTTATGATGGAGCTGTATACAATGCTGGTTGGACACAGAACATAGAACCTAGAACATTCAGTGCAGAAGGAGGCCATTCAGCCCATCAAGTCTGCACCGACCCACTTAAGCCCTCACTTCCACCCTATCCCCGTAACCCAATAACCCCTCCTAACCTTTTTGGTCACTAAGGGCAATTTAGCACAGCCAATCCACCTATCCTGCACCTCTTTGGACTGTGGGAGGAAACCGGAGCACCCGGAGGAAACCCACGCAGACACGGGGAGAACGTGCAGACTCCGCACAGACAGTGACCCAGCGGGGAATCGAACCTGGGACCCTGGCACTGTGAAGCCACAGTGCTATCCACTTGTGCTACCGTGCAGCTGGAGTATTGTGTGCAATTCTGGTCGCCACACTACAGGAAGGATGTGACTGCACTGGAGAGGGTGCAGAGGAGATTCACTCGGATGTTACCAGGGTTGGAGCATTTCAGCTGTGAAGAGAGGCTGGTTAGCCTGGGGTTGCTTTGCCTTGGAGCAGAGACGGCTGAGAGGGGGACATGATCGAGGTGAGCAAAGTTATGTGGGGGACAGATAGGGGAGATAGGAAGGGACATTTTCCCTTGGTAGACGGGTCAATAACCAGGGGGCAGAGATTCAAGGTTAGGGCAAGGTGATTCAGAAAGTATTTGCGGAAAAATGGCGGGAATCTGGAACTCGCTGCCTGAAAGGGTGGCAGAGGTGGGAACACTCACAACATTTAAGCAGCATTTAGCTGAGCACTTAAAATTCCCGAGCATACAAGGCTGCGGACCAAGTGGAATTAGAATAGATAGGTGCTTGATGCCCAGCGCAGACGCAATGGACCAAGCGGCCTTTCCTTGTGCTGTTTTAGCCACCTAAAATGGCTGATTCCCGATTAATTTGGCCAAAACCCCGATCTAAATTGGCTAACCGAAAAGGCTGATGGGAAAAGCAGCCAACAGGGCACAAACGGACAGCTGCAGACAGTACAGCGTATTCGGCTCTGGGGAAGTCGGCCCAGATCGATACCTGCGACCATCAGCAGCACATCAACCCAGACATCTGCAGTTTAATCGGCTATCCCCGGGAACAATTGCAACATATTAGCAATTGAATGCTGGGCCAGACCTCTCGGCGCCAGCAGTGGCCGAGACAAAGAAAGGTGAACGACCACCCCCCGATCGAGGAATCGACCCATTATTGGAGCATATCGAACCCAGTGATTGGGAACAAGTCCAATCACTTGGGACCAGGGTCAAGGTCCGGCCCGAGAGGCGGGATGCCCCTGGGAACTATAAGAGTAAGGGGCCAAGTTCAGATCAACCCTTCTCTCCCTTCTTCTCCTGCTCGCAACCCTCGCAAGAACCATCGACCAGCAACCGTAAGTTTGACTCCAGCGATCGCTACCCGATAGAGACTCCTAGCCATCGACCCGTATCAGCCTTTGAATCCCACAGGCCAGACCCAATCCGATAAGCCATTCGTTTCCCTGACCTGGTGGGCCATTCCCAAAAGTTAAGTATTGGCCAGTAGTGGTAGGTAGTAGTCTAGAAAGTAGGATTATTGTATAAGTATTTATTGCTGTATATAATAAATGACTGTTGATTTTACTCTTACTAAGCGGTGTGCTGGCTTATTAATCATAACTAGAGCTTGAACCACGTGGCGGTATCAGAAAGATACCTGGCGACTCGTGAGCAAAGGTGACAGAATTAGAGCTAATAAAACTAAGGCTAATAAGAGCAACACTGCAAAGCTCTATGATTTTGTGACTTTAAATATGTCTATCAGGTCAGGAATAAGACTGATTACTCCTTTAGCTGAGGTTTGAGATGGATTCAGAAATCCCAGCTCCGTGTCGTTGGGTTTGTCTCCCTCTGGTGGAAGTTGGGAGAAATTAATCAGGAGGCGTGTGAGATCTTGGAAAAACCTCAAATTGTAATCTAAACTTTTAATACATCACAGTACCAACTCTCCTGAAATGTACACCCACCCTCGGCTCCCAACCTCCGGCCCCCAATCTCCCTATTCCAAGGACTCAAGCAGATGTTGTTTAATTCTATAACAAGGTTTCTTGGTTGCATTATTGAATGTTAAGTTTGTTTTTCCTCCCATTTCGCAAACGACACAGACAATATGTGATTGGTTGCTATTCTCTGTGGACGCTGCTGTTCTGGATTCTGGGTGGTGTCCACTGTGCGATGGTTAACTCACCATTTATTTGGGTCTTTTTTACTTTATTTATTCTTTCACAGGTTTGGGTGTGGCTAACTGGGCTAGCATTTTTATTGCCCATCCCTAATTGCCCTCGAGGAGGTGGTGGAGATCTGCCTTCTTGAGCCGCTGCAGTCCATGTTGTGCAGGTACACCCACTGTGCTGTTGGGAAGGGAGTTCCAGGATTTCGACCCAGCGACAGTGAAGGAACAGCGATATATTTCCAAGTCAGGATGGTGAGTGACTTGGAGAGGAATTGCAGGTGGTGGCGCTCCCTATACAACGGATGCCCTTGTCCTTCGAGTTGGTAGAGGTTGTGGGTTTGGAAGGTGCTGCCTAAGGAGCCTTGGTGAGTTGCTACAGTGCATCTTGGAGATGGTACACACGGCTGCCACTGTGGTAGAGGGGGTAAATGTTTAAGGTGGCGTGCCAATCGAGCGGGGCTGTTTTGTCCTGGATTGTGTTGGGTTTCTTGAGTGTAGTTGGAGCTGCACTCATCCAGACAAGTGGAGAGTATTCCATCACACTCCTGACTTGTGCCTTGGACAGGCTTTGGGGGAGGGGGGTCAGGAGGTGGGTTACTAGGCACAGGATTCCTCGACTTTGACCTGCCCTGGTAGCCACAGTATTAATGTGGCTAGTCCGGTTCAGTTTCTGATCACTGGTAACGCGCAGGGCAGCACGGTAGCATAGTGGTTTGCACAGTTGCTTCACAGCTCCAGGATCGAACCTGGGACCTCAGCGCAGCGAGGCAGCAGTGCTAACCACTGTGCTACCGCACTGCCCAGACTTATCGGCTGGGATTCGGAATTCTCCGAGCCTCTGCACCGCAATCGCGCTCGGCGCTGGGGCAGAGAATGGGGCGCCGGGCCCACGATCAGTTTTCTTGGCCAGTCGCGCGCAGTCGACGCGGCGCCAGTTGGGGGCCGTGCCACTCATCTTTCTCCCACCTGTCTGAGCAGCAGAGACACCCATTGTTCCATGAATCTGGCTGCCGCTGCCTTCCCCTGAGAGCGCCTCCCCCCCCCACCCCCCCACCCCCACCCTACCCCCCCCCCTACCCCCCCTACACCCCCCCCCCCCACCCCCACCCCCACAGTAGTATTAAAGCAGTTTATCTGTTTGAGAGGAGTTGATCACAGGCGATTCCTGCACTACCTTCTTGAGCCTTTTACTGTTCCCGATGGTCAGCCGTTCCCTTTCTGACTGTGTGCAATCCTCACCGCCGGTGTGACCACCTCCCTAAATGTGCTACCCCCAACTTCCTCAGCATCGCAGATGCTCCACAGCGAGTCCACCCACAGCTCCAGCTCCAAATTCCTTAACTCCTCTATCCCGCCTTATTCCCAGAACCTTTGATTCCTTACTGACTAAAAATCTGTTGACCTCGGCCTTGAACATGCTTAACGACCCAACCCCTGCGTCTCTCTGCGGGAAAGAATTCCACAGATTCACTGTCCTCTGAGAGAAGAAATTCCTCCTCTTCTCAGTCCTAAATGGGTGACCTCTCACTCTGAGATTCTGCCCTCTGGGCCTAGACACTCCCAAAGGAGGCCACATCCTCTCAGCATCGACCCTGTCAAACCCCCTGAAAATCCTATAGGTCTTAATAAGGTCACCTCTCATTCTTCTAAACTCCAAAGAGTACAGGCAACCTACTCAACCTCTCCTCATAAGGAAGTCCCTCCATACCCGGGATCAACCGAGTGAACCTTCTCTGGACTGCCTCCAATGCCAGTATATCTTTCCTTAGATACGAGGTCCAAAACCGTTCACAGTATTCCAGGTATGGTCCAGCTCATGCCTTGTATATTTTTGGCAGGACTTCCCTATTTCTATACTCCATTCCCTTTGCAATAAAGGCCACCATTTCATTTGCCTCCCCAATTAACTGCTGAACTTGCGTGCTCGCTCTTTGCGATTTCTACTCGAAGATCCCCAAATTCCCTCTGTGCTGCAGCTTTCTGCAGCCTTTCTTTATTTAAATAATATTCAGCTTCTTTATTCTTCCTGCCAAAGTGGATAACCGCTGCCTAATATCACACAAAATGAACTGAATTGTCTTAAGACTGGCATCTATGATACTGGGGATCTGCGGAGCAGGCCATTTGTGCTGGCCTTCTCTGTCATTGAGGATGGAGATATTGGTGGACCCCCCTCCTCCGTCCGGTTGGTTGTTTAATTGTCCACCATCATTCAACCTGGATATGGTAGGACTGCTGGGCTTAGTTCCGATCTGTGCAATCGCTTATCTCTGTCTATCATGTGTACTTTACGCTGTTTGGCACACAAGTGGTCCTGTGTGTAGCTTCACAAGGTTAATAGCTCATCTTTAGGTATGCCTGGTGCTGTTCCTGGCAAGCTCTCCTGCACTCTTCATTGAACCAGGGTTGATCCCCGGTCTTGGTGGTAATGGTAGAGTGGAGGGTGTGCTGGGCCATGAGGTCATAGAATGTGTTGGATTGCAATTCCGCTGCTGCTGATGGCCCTCTAGCATCTCGTGGATGCCCAGTTTTGAGTTGCTAGACCTGTTTGAAATCTATCTCATTTGGCAATATGATAGTGCCGCGCAAAATAAGACGGCTTTTGAAGGAAACAAATGTGCTGCGTCGAGTGGGAATAGAGCAACAGGCTGGGGGCTGAATAGTGTGGCGGCGCGCTGTGGGCGGGCTCGGCACCCAGAAGTTGCCGACGTTCCAACTTCCATGCCTGCCATCAGCATTGGCGCCAGTTAACGGTTCATCCCCGGCAGCAAGTGCTGGAGGGGAGTTGCCACTCTCAGAAGTGTGATGTTCTCTGTTTTCTTGGTAAGGATGGCTTTGATGTGTCGTGTTCAACAAAGAACACCGAGCTATGTTGATTAACAAAGTTAATTTATCAACACTACATATAACTAGATTTGAATGCCTCCCTAAGTACAAAGATTGCGAAATAAACGAGGCTATAACTCTATCTACAGAACCCCACAATACACAACTACTCTCACGTCGAACCACCTTTTCCCAGAATCAATGGTGTCACGTGATCTACCTGACTGCTCTTGAGCACCACCTGGTGGTTAGATGTATTTACATAAAATTGTTAACCCTTCATCTCCCATACAATAACCATATTGTTACAAGAAGTAGCAGGCCGTGACCTGAATAAAGGTCACGGACAGCATTTTAAACGGCCCCCTGGCATGACACAGCGTCAGGGGATGCAGCATACGAGCAAACGTGCAGATTCATTGCACAGACTGAAAACCTGTGCATTTTTCAGTCTTGCCCAGGTAAGCGCATTTAAACTTTAGTTAACCTCTGCAAAAACCTTGTCAAACCTCAGCAAGCCTTCCCACCTTTTGGCGTTGAGGGGTGTACATTTGTCACGTGTCTCCCTACGAAGACGTCAGTGCAACTGGGGGTGAGGAGAGAGATGGACTGGGTGGGCTGGGCCAAAGCAGCCCCCAGATGCAGTTGGGCTCACTTGGAGCCCTCCAGTGTGGTTTCGGACTAACGTCACCAGCTCATGCCAACCCCTGGCAAGAGCAGGATGCTCAGACAGACATGTGTGGGAGCAGATGGCCAATGTTATATCACTCTTTGGTAATATATCGTTACTCTTTGCTTCGTAATCCAGAACGGTCTGATGGTTTGATTCTGAAGAAACCACCAATCTTCAAGTTAAAGCAAAACTAATTTATTAAGTAATGATTGATTAATGTTGAGTTTGCACACTCCACAGAACAATAACTAGTAATCAAGTCATCTATATTGAAGTATTAACTAATTTAAACTACACGTGCTGAACTATGCTACGATCTATTTCTTCAACACTCTACTGTCTAGTCACTCCTGGTTGGAAGAGACCCAAGATCCTTTGAGTGCTCATATATATAATGGGATCTGGTGTTGCCCTCTAGTGGTTGTGTTACACTGAGATGTAATCTATACTTATCTATATATATATACATATCATTACAGCCGAGACGGTCAATAGTGTGAGAAGCACATAGACCTAGTGAGAGAAATGGCTCAATGATGTCATGAGGTGAACCAGGATGAGTATGGCCTCAGTTTCATTGAATTTACAGTGCAGCAGGAGGCCATTCGACCCATCGAGTCTGCGCCAGCTCCTGGAAAGAGCACCCCACTTAAGCCCACGTCTCCACCCTACCCCCGTATCCCAGTAACCCCACCTAACCTTTTGTGGACACGAAGGGCAATTTATCATGGCCAATTCACCTAACCTGCACATCTTTGGACTGTGGGAGGAAACCAGAGCACCCGGAGGAAACTCACGCAGACACGGGGAGAACGTGCAGACTCCACACGGACAGTGACCCAAGCTGGGAATCGAACCTGGGACCCTGGAGCTGTGAAGCAACTGTGTTAACCACTGTGCTACCGTGCTGCCCAATGAGAAATCTTGGTCCCTTGTGCTACCAGTGTCACTAGCGAGTGCAGGATTTGAGGTTAATCTGAGATAGATAACTTTTTGTTGAGCAAAGATATTAAGGGATATGGGTCAGAGTTAGGCTACAGATCAGCCATGATCTCATTGAATGGCAGTGCAGGCTCGAGGGGCTGAATGGTCTTCTCATTTTCCAATGTTCCTATGGGAGGGGGGAGAACATCAGACAACGTCCACCTCAACGTCCCGCAACTCCCAAACTCCCCTTAATTTTTAATATTGGGCACTCAAAATTCTACCCCACAAAATAAAACACCTACCAAAATGCCCAGAGAGCTGTCGCCCCGACATTCTTACAGTGCACAGGCAAATAAACACACAGCGCAAATAAAAAAAAAAGCAGGGTTCCGTGCCAGCTTCCACAGGACCAGAAGTCACATATGGAATGTCCAGTCAACTCCACACCAGAGTCTGCAGGCACGAAACCTGCAGTCGTACAATAACTGTCAGCTTGCAGGCAAAACATCACTGTTGCAAATCCCACAGTCCAAGCTGCCGCAGAACAGTCTTCCAAACACAACGCTGCACTCACGGCCAGAATGACGTTCCAAAACGGCGGCGGCAACTCGAGAACGGACTCCCTGGTGGACCGCTCTGCCAGCATCAGGAAACAACAGCAGACAGAGACGGACGAAACGCTACGAGACCCACACCAGAATGATACCGCATCTGGTACTGCCGGACACGTCAGACTCCAGATCACTCCCAGCGGATGCACTTCACAAGCCGGCAGCAACAAAAAAAAACTCGACCCGGCTCTCGCCTTCCATGACATTAGAGGCTCTAAAAAAAACCCACAGAAACAAACTCGGTACCCTAGTCCACTCTTTAAAAAAAAAAATTCCCGGGAGGTAGCTCAGCTGAACAAGCAGCACGCCGACAGCTCCAATTCATCCTCGTCGCCAATGTGATAAAGCAAGGGGAGTCCAACGAGCTTCTTAAAAGTCCTTTATTTCAGCAACAGCATCATACATGCACAGGGCCCGGTTCCCTTGGTCCTCATTCCTTTTTAGCTGGCTCTACAGCTGCCTGCCTTTTATGCTAGTGCTGGGTTAACTCAGTCCAATTGAACACGGGGAACAATCATCCCCAGGTGGATGAGTCCTGTGCAGGTTATTACAGTAATGGAAGATGGGAACGTACCACAGGCCAGAATGAAAGGAACACAGGGATCTTATGGGGTTGTCGGAATGAAACAGAAATAGGGAGTGGAAAGAGCATGGAAGAATTTGAACACAAGGATAAGAATTCTAAATTCAAGGGGAAGTTTGGATTGCGAGTCAATGCACAGGGGTCCTGGGTGAAGAGGATTTGGCAGGAGTTAGGATACGGCAATAGAGGTTGGGATTGTCGTGTTATCTACCCTGGGGTAACGCGGACTGCAACTGGATGCAGTTGGACTGTAAAGCATCCACCAAACTTAGACGTTGGTTCAATACAATTTATTGAACTTCTGTAACAATGCACACAGCTGGCTGTGGGTTGACATTCTACTACTCTAAGTGTGCCAACTCTAACTAACTTGACCAGACTATCTCTGAGCCACGTGTAGAAGGTGCCGACTGAGATATACACCCTGACTGTCACTACAGTTGTCACCAGTGGAAAGAGGCGGAGTGCTGATGCCTCGTGTGTTTTATAGTAGGAAACCCCCTCTAGTGTTCTGTCTGGTGATTGGTTGTGTTCTGTCCTGTGTGTTGATTGGCTAACCTGGGTGTCTGTCATTGCCTGTCTTTACCTCATGATGTGCATGGGTGCGTATTATGACAGGGATGAGCTGAAGTTTAAGAAGGGTGCAAGGTTGACTGCGTGTCAGAAAACTATTGGAACAGTTGAATCTGGGCCAAACAAAAGATGATCAAGTGTTGGTATTGTCCGGGGAGGAGGGGGGAAAGGGGAAAAGATGAAGAGCAAAACACAAACAAAAGCACACTTATTTCAAAAAGTTTTATTTTGTATTACTTTGCAGTATGGGTTGGTGGCACCTATGATGATATCGCTAACTGATTTCTTTTCTTTATTTCCTTTTGGGCAGGTAATACATGTATTTGGCATCACCACAGGTGACACACTCATATCTCAGGTCGGTGTAGCTAACGCCTGATTGTTATTATGCTCCTCATAGGGGTCCATAAACCCAACTAACTAAGTTTACCAAGCAGCCCCCAAATGCAGAATTCAGCAAAAAGAAAATCACTTTTTTGCAACTTTTACTTCAACATGTATCAGAATCAATGTAAAGTAAACATGATTAACAGGCATATTACAGTTGAAAAACACAATAAATAGCAGATATCTACAAATACTATCCCGTGGACAGTCCATTCTACTCATTTGGTCCCCATTTCAGCAACACAGTCATTTCACGCAAGATTCCAGGCCCTTACCTACAAGGACTTAGCCAATTCTCCACAGGTGGTAGCTTCTGGATGAATAGGGTTCCATTTGTGTAAACTTATGTTGCACTTTTTTCTGGAATTTTCCCAATTCTCAGCTCCAATTGGTTGTGGCAGCTTAGACTTAACGGTACTGCCTTGATCTTTGGATGGAAAGCCGAATCAGGGCACTCGGACGTGACAGGAATCACAGCAGCAATCTTCTGCACTGTATAATCTATGGGAATCCCAAATTTGCTTCCCCCTCCTTCTTTTCATCTGGCTGCCACAGGATCTCCATGTTTGAACTTCCAGCGGCTACTATCTCCAGGCCAAGGATTACCAGGTCACATGAGCCAGTGTTTCTTATTATCCAAAATTATAATTGATCCCTTTAAAAGCCTGGTACAAACTCTTAAAAGCCCTTTACACATATTTTTTTTTTAAATAACAGCGAGGGATTATCCAAGCACATGAAGCATTTACACATTTTCAATAATGTAGCTGCTTCTGGCTCAAGGAATGTCACACTTAAATGGATTTCTCTTTGAATTTCCCACCCCATAGCCTCAGATCACATGGGCATGTCTCCAATGTAAGTTGTTTCTCTAGAATTCTCTGTATCACTTTGAGTTAAAAGAACCTTTCAAAAAATAATGGTCTTCGAAAGTCCAGTTCTCAGGTCACTGCAAATTGGGCAATCTCAAAGATGCAAAATATTACTTTGTGATAGACCAGGAAATGAATAGATACATTTCCTGTCAGTCCTTCATGGGCTGATCTCAAGCCAGGCCAATGCTGCTACAATTTGCCTTCGAGTTGCGGTTGGGAAAGTTATCCAGCGATCCTGAACAAACAAGTGGAGAAGGTTGGAGAAGGCGTTCGCCTGGGCCGGTGACTAAAACTGGCCAAGAGGACACCATCGCCGCTCTGCCCAATTGCACCGTTGAATGTGAAGTGAGCTGGTGCTCCTTCCGTGTTGCCACACAAAGTGAACTTCACCCCACTGAGGGCCTTCATCACAAGCCTGAATGATACCGTCGGGACCATTCCCCACAGCGGCGAACATAACATGATGACAACATCAGGTGGCGATTCCGACGTCATCACGCAATGCATGTTGTGGGTGGGGCTAAAAGTTGAAAAGGCCTCTGCACTATTTAAGTGGAATTTGCAAAGTGATTAAGGTCGTTAACAACACAACTGAGAGCAATAATATGTTCTGAGTGCAACAGCGAGCCTCCAGGGTGAGAATCATGTCATGTCGGGGATTCATCCTTTAATGGATTTGTTTGTTTGGGGAGGATTAACAATTGCAGCTGAGACCAGACCCTTAGTTTTGCACTTAACACATCAGTGAATTCAGTGAGTTGCTTGTGTGAATGAGTAGACAAAGCATTTGGAGATTATTTGAGCTGGAGGACTTTCCTCTGATTCGGATTGCTCTCCAGAATGCTTGACTTTGCTCCTGGCTATTTAACCAGCGGTATGAAGTCTCCGTGATAAATGGGCATTGTGGGGCGTGGTTCTCTGCTTGAGAGTCTAAGTGCTGACGCCGGGACTGAATGGCGGTTGTTCCACCGTCCCGATGGGGGTGCGACCGTCGGAGCCACTCAGGACCTGCGAATGGGCCAGCTCTCGCTCCACATGGAGCTAGTGCAATTCCAGCGCATGCCGGTGTGAGACGCAGCGGGGTCGGGCATGCCACTGGAGAGCCTGACAAGCTGCAGCTTAATGTAAGCACTCCGCTCCCCCACACACTCTCATTCCAGCCAAGACGGTGGCACCCTGGAGAGTGACCCCGAGGTTCGTGGACGCAGAGCTGGAGGTATTGCTGGACGCTGTGGGGGCGAGGCAGGACACCCAGGTGGGAGGTAAGCTGCCACCCGCCAATGTCAACTGGGCCTGGGCGGAGACGGCGGAGACCGTGAGCGCTCGCATGCCCACCACGAGCATTGGACAGCAGTGCCGCAAGAAGCTGCACGATCTCCGCAGGGCGGCTCGGGTGAGTCACCAGCTCCGTGCCCCTGGCACCACCCCCCACCCCACACCCAGCACCTCCCCTCCACCTACCGCCATGCAGCCCCCACCAGTCGGAGTGGTAGGCAATGCTGGGTGAGGACGGACGAGCCCCCAAGCCGGCTAGGGTGAGTCTCCCCCACCTTGGTACCATCCCCGTTCCAAACTCCCGTAACCCAACCCTCTCCTGGAGGGTGGCCAAACCCCACCCGCCCCAGCAGTCCACGCACACCGCACCCCGCATCACATGTCAACCACCATGCATCCCGCCACGGCCGCGCGCCCAGCACACACAGGTCACCCCTGTGCTGCCCGCGTCCACCTACCTCACGCTGTGCATTATCTGTCCCCTCAGGAAAAGATGGCCCACAACCGTCGGGAGCGGGAGGAGACTGGAGGGGGCCCACCAGACCTGGGGCCCATCATTGTCGCAGAGCAGAGGGCAATGGAGCTGGTCAGCCGGATGGGAGAGCGGGCAGTCGCTGAGGCAGAGATCAGCATGGGACAAGCAAGTGCGTGGCCAATGTGTTGCGATATCCCCGTGGCATGTGAGCCTCCCCTCACCCCCCCGCACACCACGCCTACCCACGATCTCATGTCATGTGTCACGCAGAGTCGCCGTATGACGAGGCGGGGCCGACTGGTGCCCCTCGCCCCCAGCTGCAGCACCACAACACCCCCAGGGCACCAGTCCAGGGACGACATCGACTTCTCGTCACTGCTGCCTCCAAAACCCTCCACCATCCCAGAGACACTCCCCTCGGCTGGTCATTTTAGTGAAGAGGCTCCTGGGACATCTCTAGAGAGCATGACACATATGCAGCGGTACTTGAAATGGAAGGAAATGAAAATCGCTTATTGTCACGAGTAGGCTTCAAATGAAGATACTGTGAAAAGCCCCTAGTCGCCACATTCCGGCGCCTGTTCAGGGAGGCTGTTACGGGAATTGAACCGTGCTGCTGGCCTGCCTTGGTCTGCTTTCAAAGCCAGTGATTTAGCCCTGTGCTAAACATCAGGAGGAGGTAGGTCCCCTGAGGGTGGGGGGGAGGACAGTCAGAGGGTGGGCCGGCCCCCGGGACTAGCTACCGGACAGACTAGTCTCGGTCTTGAGGAAAGGGCAGTCCCATCAATGTTGGAGATGCAGGCACAGAGCTGGGGGCTACAGGAGGGGGTGAGGGCAACCATTCAGCGCCTGCAGGTGCAGTTGGAGGTGGTCAACCGCCGTCAGGAGCAGGGGGTGTGCCAACAATGCGTGCCACCCAGGCCAACACCAGTATGCGGTGTGCCCACAGTGGAAGCCTTGGGAGTGTGGGTCATGGCCATGGGTCAGGATGTCCAAGGCCTGGGGCACAGTGCAGGCAGTGGCTGAGGAGCAGGACAGGGCAGACATGTCACAGCAGTGATTTACCACGGCCACATGGACTGTGTTGCTGTGCTTCAGAGCGTCACCCTGTCACAACTGGTCATGGCTGATGGAGTCCAGAGCATTGACCTGGCGCTGACTGACCTGAGACAGTCAAAGCGGGACCTGGCACGGTCACTGAGAGACATGGCACAGTCCCTGTGCCACCTGGCCATGAGCATTGAGACCCAGAGTGGTACTCCAGCACTGGCAGTGCCAGGTGATGGCAGTGCCCCTGGAACTCGGTCTGGCCGCACCCTGCCCCAGGGAGTATCCCAGGGGCCATCGGGCACTGCGAGGGAGGAGGGGGTGATGGAGGGGCCCGTGCCGGTGGCTCCCGCAGGGGAGGTGCTGGAACACTGCAGAGCCTCTGAATCCCACCCACCTGTTCCTGGCGTATCCGATGCTCAGCAGGTAGAACAGGGGGCACCATGCCACTGTGACACCCAGAAGGTTGCTGGGCCAAAGGGGCCCCAGGTCACAGGGCGGGATATGCAGAAGGCCGCCTCCACATCTGATGCACCTCGACGGGGTGTCAGGACACGTAAGATTATAAAGTTGGACACCAGTTAGGTTGGCACGGGTGCAGCACTCGGATAGCGTTAGGGGCTGGGGCACAGTTGTTGTACATAGCTCTGTCACCAATAAACTGCTGTTCACCGACGTTCGAACTCTCTCGGTCCTCTAGCCGAAGTGTCCGAGGGATGGGCTGGGCTGGATGCAGAAGGTATGCTGGGGTGGGGGGGGGTTGTTGGAGGACACCACAGGCTGGGACCCCCAAGAGAGTCAGGGGTACTCCCTGTGGTCACCGTCAGAGATGGCAGGGGATTGGGCGAGAGATGTGGGGGTGTCATCTGGTAGGGCCTACCCGGTAAGTGACCCATCACTGTTCACCGTCCCCAGATGCCGACCATTCCTGGCTGCACTCCGAAATCCATTGTCTGCCGGAGGTTAAGGACGGGCATGTTAGCATGGTGACTACTCCCCTGCCCACCCAGATCCAACGGGTGGGCAACACAGTGGCTCTGGCTGGCACTGCAGCCCCTGCCCCGCTTCTCCCCCTCCCATCCAAACCCCACCCCGGCTCTTCCCCCCGACACTCTGCCTTCCGCACTGCATCCCTGACCCCAACAGTGCCTGGCACGGGGTCTTCTAATCCTGCCACCCATCCCTGCCAGTGGCTGGGGCTACCCCTGTCAGTGGTATGCTCTGTGGCCCCTATCCTGCTCCCTCCTGTGCGGTCTACTGTGGGTGTCACCCTTCGGTGGGGTGTGCGAAACGCTGGCGGCAGGATGGCACCTGGTTGTGGGGTGGGATGGACACCGTGGGCCACTGGCTGGCACCATGCTCGGTGGCATGTGCGCAGGTAGGACTTCCAGGTGGGGCTGGGCGAGGGGGTCGGCACCTGTTGGGACGGTAGCTGTAATGTGCCGTGGGTCCTTATCTGATGCTTGGGTTCTGCCTACCTGTCTGGGGTCATGATAGATGGAAATAGGGGCACTGTGCATGGTAGCACAGTGGCTAGCACTGTTGTTTCACAGCGCCAGTGTCCCAGGTTCGATTCCCGGCTTGGGACTCTGTCTGTGCGGAGTCTGCACGTTCTCCCCGTGTCTGCGTGGGTTTCCTCCGGGTGCTCCAGTTTCCTCCCACAAGTCCCGAAAGACGTGCTTGTTAGGTGAATTGGACATTCTGAATTCTCCTCTGTGTACCCGAACAGGCGCCAGAATGTGGTGACTAGGGGCTTTTCACAGTAACTTCATTGCAATATTAATGTAAGCCTACTTGTGACGCTAATAAAGATTATTATTAAGTGCCAAGAGGGGAACTTTCAGGTGGAGCCAGCTGCTGCTCACCCTTCACCACTCGGACGTCTCTGCCAACCGGTGAGGTCCAGCAGCTTGTCATGTGACCAATCTCCCCGTTCCCCTCTCACCCTGGCTCTGAGCCTCTGAGCTCCAGAGCCAGGGTGATTGTGCACAGGTTGGACCACTGCCTGCTGATTGCGCCCGCAATGCGCTCGGTTTGACCCTCCCTCCAGGGCTGCCGCCAGCCTGTCCATGGAGGAAGCTTGGCCCTTTGGAGAGTGGGGGAAGGCGGCACACATGGTCTGAATGGAGCCCTTCACAGTCTGTGCCCAGAGCACTCAAACCCTCTTGTATGCCCTCCAAATCTTCACCGACCTCGCGATGGACATTCAGCATCCGCTGCCTTACGGGAGACTCCAGGGGCTCATCGTCCAACCCGGACTCAGTCTCCGGATAGACGCGGACACTCCACTGAGTGCCTGAGGCCTGCTCCACCACACTCTTCAGCAGCTGGATGTGCAAACGCGAAGTGCCCTCACCAGAGTGGGCATGTTCCCTATCGACGTGACCTTCCCTGCTGAGGTGCCAGTGTCTGCGACGGGCTGACTGCTGTGAGATATGTGACACTCTATTCTATGAGGATCCCTCCTCTTACAGAGAGGGAGGTTGCTGTGTCTCTCCTGGCAGACCTTGCACTGAAGAAGCTTCTACTGTAACAGAGGTACAACAGTAAGGGGGTAAATCGGGTGTCGAACCCCTTGCCACATCAGCCTTATCACACGATGCTCATTAACCATTTCACCATCCAACATGAATAGTTAAACTCCGCAGATACAATGTACCCTTGAACGTTGATGTGAAGCTTCAGATGGTGAAGCTTTTCAAGGTTCCAACATGTGAACTCTATTCACCAACCACACTGTATGATTTATACCATCCATTGAACTTTAACTCCCCTTTTCGATCAGTCTGAGCCTTTTACCACCTCACCAGACCCAGGCCATCCTCCAATCTCATCTTTGCCTATATTCCTGGAGGAGTCGGACTCCATCAGTGCCTTTGAGGGGGAGCATGGCTGGGAGGCATGCCATGCCGATTGGGCCTTGGGTTGATGGGTCCGATGCTGTGGCGCGCGCCGTCCCCGGGTTCGGCTGTTGGCATCTTCGCCCCCTGTGTGACTGGTGAGGGTGTTGGGCCGGACGTAATGCTTGGTGGAATACACGCCTGCCCGTCCTGCTTCCCCATTCAGTGGAGCCTTATCCGAACCAATTTTGTTTTTAGATTTGTTGTCTGGTCACTGTGGGGTTTGCAGCCGTTTGGTCCTCTCCTATCCACTCCTCCTAAATGGCCGTCCTTGTGAGGGGTTTCGGGCTTTGCAGGGGGGGAGGGGTGTAATAACCTGCACAGGACTCATCCACCTGGGGAGGATTGTTCCCCGTGTTCAACTGGACTGAGTTAACCCAGCACTAGCATAAAAGGCAGGCAGCTGTAGAGCCAGCTAAAAAGGAAGGAGGACCAAGGGAACCGGGCCCTGTGCATGTATGATGCTGTTGCTGAAATAAAGGACTTTTAAGAAGCTTGTTGGACTCCCCTGGCCTTATCACAATTACCCATCATTGACTGCCGAGGCTTCAGCTGCCTGGGCCTAACGTTTGGAATTTACACCCTGAACCTCTTGGCATTGCCACCTTTCCCTCACCCTTTTGGAATCGTCCCTGAAACCTGCTTCGCTTGGCCGGGGCGTTGAGTATAAGAATTGGCAAGTCATGCTGTAGCTGTATAGAACCTTAGTTAGGCCACACTTGGAGTATAGTGTTCAATTCTGGTCGCCACACTACCAGAAGGATGTGGAGGCTTTAGAGAGGGTGCAGAAGAGATTTACCAGAATGTTGCCTGGTATGGAGGGCATTAGCTATGAGGAGCGGTTGAATAAACTCGGTTTGTTCTCACTGGAACGACGGAGGTTGAGGGGCGGCCTGATAGAGGTCTACACAAGTATGAGGGGCATAGACAGAGTGGATAGTCAAGAGGCTTTTCCCCAGGGTAGAGGGGTCAATTACTAGGGGGCATAGGTTTAAGGTGCAAGGGGCAAGGTTTGGAGGAGATGTACGAGGCAAGTTTTTTACACCGAGGGTAGTGGGTGCCTGGAACTCGCTGCTGGAAGAGGTGGTGGAAGCAGGGACGATAGTGACATTTAAGGGGCACCTTGACAAACACATGAAGAGGATGGGAATAGAGGGGTACGGACCCAGGAAGTGTAGGAGATTTTAGTTTAGACGGGCAGCATGGTCGGCACGGGCTTGGAGGGCCGAAGGGCCTGTTCCTGTGCTGTACTTTTCTTTGTTGTTTGTTCATCAACCTTTTGGACACCGGTCCTAATGCTTCCTCCTTTGGTTCGTTCAAACCTTTCGTGCCAATTGCTGTAAAACTCCTTACAACAATAACTATTTTAATATGCTATATAAACCCAAATTGTTGTTGGTGGTGATGCAGTTCCATGAGCCTCAGCAGCCCATGAATAACTTGCACAAGTGACCAGCCCTCACGTGTGAGTCAAGTCCTGCCAGACGATTGATTATCTGTCCGTGAAAAGCATTGAGACTGAGCCCAGTCTCATTCCCACCTAATGTCCGCACACATCGGCCTTCCAGGATGGCTCATTGACAATGGTGATGGAGAATGGAGTCTCGAGCTGACGTTTCTGTTCCTTAGCCCAGAGCCACTGAAGCAAGTGCTGCTCTCTAATTGCCCCTCCATTGAGGGCAGCAGGTATATCCCAGGCTTCTTTACAAGGAGCATTTCAGCAGCTGATAAAGGCACTAAGCTCAAAACTGATCGGAATCACCGCAATTCCCTCATTTTATACAGGATACATTATGATGAATAAATATGCACATTCTGAATATTAGGGCAGCACAGTAGCACAAGTGGATAGCATTGTTCCCGTACCAGCCTCCCCAAACCGACGCCGGAATGTGGCGATGAGGGGCTTTTCACAGTAACTTCATTTGAAGCCTACTTGTGACAATAAGTGATTTTCTTTTCATTTTCATTTCACTGTGGCTTCACAGCGCCAGGGTCCCAGGTTCGATTCCCGGCTTGGGTCGCTGTCTGTGCGGAGTCTGCACGTTCTCCCCGTGTCTGCGTGGGTTTCCTCCGGGTGCTCCGGTTTCCTCCCAAAGTCCAAAGACGTGCAGGTTAGGTGGATTGGCCGTGATAAATTGCCCTTAGTGACTGGGTTACGGGGATAGGGTGGAAGTGAGGGCTTAAGTGGGTTGGTGCAGACTCGATGGGCCAAACGGCCTCCTTGTGCACTGTATGTTCTATGTATGTAATTCTATGTAATAAACTCACCGTTGTGGCGAGGCTAACAGCGTCCAATTCAACTTTTCCCGAATGACCACAGAACGCAGAGCTGACAATAGACAGGAGAGCTGTCATCAGCTGTGACAAAAACTGTGAAATGAAAATGAACGCTGAATAATATACACCGGCCACTTCATTTTAATTAAACTCTTTTATATCTAAGAATAAGTGAGAGTAGGAAAGATAGCTCACAGTGTGCCATGAGGCACGATGGTTAAAGAGGCCAACAGATTTGTCTGTGCGGAAAGCTGTCACTCTGCAGAATGAATTTCGTGGGAACAGACAGAACGACAGCTTGCAACTGGACATTTTGCTGATTACACTTTGTTTTGGAACAGCACGACCAACACTCTCTCAAAGACGAATGATCCCTATATGCTACAGGATTGTTCAACTTAACCCTTCTAAAAAGCAGCAGCTTCCGCGATTTCAGCAGCGATAACCCTGGGACCAACATTCACAAGGATCCTGAGTTTGAGAACTCAGTGCATGTCCAACAGGGCGAGCCTGGCCTAGTTCTTTCCACGGGTAGTATATTTTGATTCATGTTGTGAGTTGATGTACCGTCAATTACCACAAGACGAGAATGGTGGAACAATCAAGGCTTTATTGAACGAGATGTTGTGCCTCCTGTAGCTGGAACAAGAATGGCTTCAGCGCAGGAGAGCGCACATATTTATACGCAGCCTGCTGGGTGGAGCCTCTAATATACGGACAGTGCCATAATACATATAGTATACCACTAGTGGTGTTCACCACATTCATCCCCTGTTAAAAAAAGAGTCCGGAAGGGGTGGTGGAAACATTACAAGTTAAGTCTGTCGGGGGCCTTGACCCTCCTCCGTGATTGCCTCAGTGCTGGTGGTGATGTGGGCGCCGACTTGCTCACCTGCGACTCCGGGAGCGTGTTGTCCTCGTCTTCGCCACCCCTGAGTGGATCCAGTGGGAGGACGGGTCCTGCTGAGGTGGGGGCTGCGGTGAGGTTCGCTGGAGGGAGGGTGAGTGACGCAGGGGTGAATGAGGCAACTGGGGGGGGGGGGCAGGTCGGGGGTTGTGGGTGGGGATCCAGCGGGTGCCAGGTCCCGGAAGTGTCCTTTCTTCCCACACCCATTGCAGGCCGCGCTCCGCGCCGGGCAGCGCTGCCTGGGGTGTTTGTTTTGTCTGCAGAAATAACAATTGGGGCCCCAGAGTTGGCTGGCTGCCGCGCAGCGCAGGCTTGCGGTGAGCTGGAGTTGGCAGCTGATGGGGCCCATGATGCCCACGAGGGTGCCGCACGGTCGGTGTCGTAGGACTTAACGTTACGGGAGGCCACTTCTAACGAATTAGCGAGCTGCCGAGTCCCCGCAAGATCGAGCGTACCCCCTTCCAGTAGCCTCTGGCAGACGTACGCAACCTTCATGCCTGTGACGTAAGTGTCTCTAATTAAAAGTTCAGTGTGCTGGACTGCCAAAACTGCCTGGCAGTCACAGTTCCTACCTAAGATGTGCAGGGCACGCAAGAAATCATCCAGGGTCTCCCCGGGGAGTTGCTGTCTCATGGCCAGGAAGTGCCTGGCGTACACTTGATTCAGCGGTCGAACGTAATGTCCCTTCAGGAGCGTCATCGCTTCGGAGTAGGTGGGCGCATCCCGGATGAGAGGAAAAATGTCAGGGCTCACCCGTGAATAGAGGACTTGGAGCTTCTGCGAGTCCGAGGGTCTGCAGCGGCTGCTCTGAGCTAGCCTACGAAGCAGGCTAGCCAGTGGTCGAAGGTGGACGTGGCATTGGCTGCTTGACAGCTCAGCTGCAGGCGATCAGGCTTGATGCGGAGATCCATCGTTTAAAAATCTCGTTCAATAAATTGATGCACCGTCAATTACCACAAGACGGGGACAATCAAGGCTTTATTGAACGAGATGTTGTGCCTCCCGTAGCTGGAACCAGAATGGCTTCAGCGCAAGGGAGCGCACATATTTATACACCGCCTGCTGGGCGGAGCCAGCAGGCAGGGATTTACCATTGTACCTCTAATATATGGGCAGTGCCGTAATACATATAATGTACCACAAGTGGTGTTCACCACATGAGTTTTGAAGCTTATGTAACTGTTTCAATGAGCATATAAATAAAGGTTTAAGTGAGTTAATTAAAGTTGTATTTAAAAGTCAATCAAATCTGAGGTGAGCATGCAACTGTATATAAAATCGAAAATGCCAATCAAAAATATATATTTTTAAACTTGCAGTATTAACTTGCTATGTCATCAGTTTATGCCAGCAGAGGGCAGCAACATAATCAAATTACACCGATGACATACCTTAAGGAAGATGCAATTTTCAAATGTTTTCATTGAGGTTTTCAAGGTTATGAAGGGAAAGTGTCAAAATTGAGCCAGGCAAAAAAATTATTCAGTGATGAAGGATTCAAATATCAGGACGCACAAAATTAAAAATTATGGTTTTTGAAAATGTTCAATTTCAAGGGAGTAAGTTATGGAGGACCTTCCCAGGCCATGTGTTGTCATTTCTGCTGATTGACCCTTTAAGGGTAACACAGCGGAGTAAGGGTCACCTGGTTTGGAAGACAAATTGGGACCCAGAGTGGGTAATCACCCCAGGGGGTGGAATCCTCTCTCAGGCAGAAGACATGTAAAATACCAAGGGCAGCCATTTGGCTGTACAGTTTCTTGTTTCTAATGAAGTGTGTTAAAGTGCATCATTACATCTGGCGATGAGGATATAATTAGCATGACACCGCATCTGGCCCTGTTAGTATCCTGGGCGGGAATCTGTCATCCTGAGGCCAAGTGTTGACGCCGTCGGAAACGCTGTCACGTTTCACGACGGTGTCAACGCGGCCTCAGGATCAGCAATTCTAGCCCCTGCAGGGGGCCAGCACGGCACTGGAGCAATCCACGCCACTCCAGCTGCTGATCCTGGCGTGAACTGGGCGTCGCGGGGCCCGCGCATGTGCAGTGACACCGGCGCCAACGCACCCATGCGCAGTGGCACTGGTGCCAACATGCGCATGTGCAGTGGCTCCCTTCTCCGTGCCGGCCCCGACGCAACATGGCACAGGGCTACAGGGGCCTGCGTGGAAGAAAGGAGGCCCACAGCCAGAGAGGCCGGCCCACCGATTGGTGGGCCCCGATCGCGGGCCAGGCCACAACGGAGGACCCCCCCCCCCCCCCAGTGTCGATCTCCCCCTCCCCCCCACAGGCCGCCCCCGGACCCTTCCACGCCGAGGTCCCTGCCGGCTGAGAGCAGGTGTGAACAGCGCCAGCGGGCCTCGGGTTTTTTGCGAGGGCCGCTCGGCCCATCCCGGGCTGAGAATCGGTGCAGAGAATCGCGTCCCGGCGTCGGGGCGGCGTGACACGATTCGCGCCGGTTGCAGGGATTCTCCAGCCCGGCCCCGGGCTCAGAGATTCCCGCCCCCTGTTTCAATGAAAGTCTGAAGGAAAAAAATTACTCACCCAAGTGCCTCGTATGGAGAGAAACAAATAAGAGAAAATAACCCGATGAAAATAACCCGAGCAGCAGCTTTAAGTTTGAAAAATAACAGAACTTAAGTTCAAAGAAAGCAGAGTTGGTGCAAAGTTTTTTTTTGAAAAGAAAGGAGAACACAGAAAGAAGTGTTTGGAGTGAAGAAGTAAAAAATGTCCCGAGGAGGTACAGCCAGATCTTCAGCAGCACAGGAAAATCAAGAGGCTGGAACTGACAAGCTCCCAATCGGAAGGGAATGTGTGGGTGTTCCACGGCAGCATTCTTTCCTCTGACGGGCTTGAAAGAGAGAAGTTTGAAAGCATTAAAAAGAAGAAAATTGAACCCAAAAAACAGCGCATCAGACAGAAGAAAAAGACAGGCTTTCCAAACAGCCAGAAGATAAAAACTGGGCGGGTCCTCCGAGCCTCCGCGGCAGTATCGCGATCGGCACGGGGGCGGAGAATGGGCGTCAAATCCGAGATCGGCTCTCCTGCAATTCTGCTGAGAATCTCCACCAATCGCGCGCGCGGTCGACGCGGCGCCGGTCGGGGGCCACTGAAAGAGGCCCCCGCGGCGATTCACCGAGTGCAGCTGGCCACGTTCCCGCCGGCGTGGTTCTCTCTTGGTTCCACCCGTCGGGAACTCGGCGTGGCGGCTGCGGACTCAATCCGCGGCCGCCCTGGTGGGGGGGGCGGGGTGAGCATTCACGAGGCTGGCCTCCAGTATGGCCAAGCTACTGATCACGGGCCACCGATCTGCGATGTTTTTGGTGCTCATCTGTGGTGTGGGTCGGCCAGGCCGCGCGGGACGGCCGACGCAGGCCGCTGCTATGCGCATGTGCGGACCCCCGACCGGAGGTGCAGGGCCCCGTATCGGTAGCCAGAGCTGCGAGGGCTACTCCGGGGCTCTGCTAGACCCTTGCAAATCGGAGAATCACCCTGGACTTTCTCCAGGTAAGCCCAGAGTGATTCGCACCCGTTTTTCCGCGGGCACGAGGACATAGCCCCATTATTGGAGAATTCCACCCACTATCTCTGAAGTGAGTTACCCTTAAAAACGGAGAAGTTTTAAACATTTAAAAAAAGAGCAGCCAAGTTCGTGTCAAAATGTCAAAAGCACGAGAGAAACACACAGAGAAAGGCAACTCAGTAAAAAAAATGGCAGTTTTAAAGCAGCAATGTCTTTGAAGAGGTAATACATTTAAAGTGGCAATATATGTAAAGTAGCAATGCATCTAAAACAGCAACTACAAGAAGGCACAAACAGTTATGGACAGGAAAATTGGAGAAGACCCCAGAAAGGGAGCAATGAAAGATCCCAGAAGGGGGCAATTAAAATCTCCAGAAAAAGGGTAATAAGAGACCCTAGAAGGGGGGGCAACTGAAGACCCCAGAAGGAGAGCAAATTAAATACTCCAGAAGGAGAGCACCAACCAAAGACAGTAAAGGATTAAATGAAGAGCAATGAAAGAATTGGAAAATGGAAACAAGTCAACACTTTGTCGGAGACAGACCTGACCAACAGTGAAACCAAAAAGGGTTTGGCTGAAGTTAAGACAAGTAGAAATGATGGTTCCATTTGTGAAATGTATATGTCCAGTCGGAACATAATTGATTCTCCTCCAAAGAAATGCCAAAATTAAAGGCTTCAAAAGAAATTAGGAACTATTGAACATAAAGAGGAATCGGCAAAAAAGAACTGAATCCCCCGAGAAGCCAATGAACGTCAAAATTAAGTAGCTGACGGCAAACTTGGAGATCAGAAAAGTTGCACAAATTAACAAAAAGAAGTTAAGAAGAAAGAGAACTGAACGAGACAATGGAAAATAAGCCGAACTGCATGAAAAAGCAACTCGAAAATAAGAGCAAGTCCAGCGAAGAATCGAATCCGGAGAAGAGCTCGAAAAAGGGGAGCTTGACAATGAGAAAGTCACTGGAGAGGTAACGAGATTGAAATTTACAGCAGAATCAGCAGTTCAGCCAGAGAAAGAAAGCCGAGAATACAGTGCCAGAGCAAGACTGATGAAATGGTCTCGAGAATGGAAAAGCACAAGAACCAATGTGGTGAAATGGTCGATGGAAAGGATGCCGAATTGGAATGCCGGAAAGAGAAGAAATGTCATCACTCGCCTTAAGTACCAGAAACAGAGTAAGCCAACCATCGTGACCACATGTGATGGACCAAGATTGTGAAGAAACTATCAAGATCATATTTGCAACTGTACATACTCAATGGAAGTGTTTATCTTTAAACACACAAGCCTCAAGATCTTATCAAGAAGCCGTTGCAACATCGAAAACCCATATTAAGTACATACTGTGGCATGGTGTCATAGTGTGAAACTTCCCAGTGATTCAAGTTAGATCCATGGAGTTATTAGGGGGATTTTCTGCGTCGGGAAAACTGCGGCGAAGGTTCGTTGTGGGTCTCACTGGCGATAACATGTGACACACCGAATCTTCACAGCGCCAGGGACATGGGTCGCTGGCTGTGCGGACTCTGCACGTTCTCCCCGTGTCTGCGCGGGTTTCCTCTGGATGCTCCGGTTTCCTCCCACAAGTCCCAAAGACGTGCTGTTAGGTGAATTGGACATTCTGAATTCTCCCTCAGTGTACCCGAACAGGCGCTGGAGTGTGGTGACTAAGGACTTTTCATGGTAACTTCTTCGCAGTGTGACTGTAAGCCTACTTATGACAATAATAAAGATTATTATTATATCTCCGCAATATCCGCCTGATTGCCTCTGAGACCGGACATTTGCCATACCAAATGGACATTCGTAAATACGTGGACCACTTGAGGAGTAGTGAGACGTTCCGGCATTCAGTGCTTCTATCAAGAAAGGTTTTCAAACCTGTGAGTACCAAAGTACCTGATCGACCTGTTGTTGACATGGCTGATGCCTCCATGGAAGCAAAGTGGGAATGAACTGCCTGTGCCAGAAGAGGCACCCGTTATTGCAGTTCCTGTTACTGTTGATACCATGGAAGCATCCCAGACAACACAATTACACCGCTCTACAAGAAATAGAAAAACCCTCAAAGACTCGAGTCACAATTGTCCAACTCACGCATAAAACGTTTAGCCAGAATTTAGGGCGGAGTAACCTTAGTTACCGAAGATTGTACAAAGGGGTTAAAGGGATTTTTGGTGATTGTCCCCTGAATGGCAACACAGCAGAGTAAGGGTCACCTGACTTGGTGGACCAATTGGGGCTGGGAGTGAGTAATTATCCCAGTGGATGGAGTCCTCTCTTAGGCAGAAGACATATTGTGCAGTAAGGGCTGCTGTACAATTTCTCTTGTTAATAAACATATTTTGTGTTTCTAATGAAGTCTGAGAAAGTGCAGGATAACACGAGGTTACTGAAAGGGATTTCCTAAACAGGCTCAATAAAATTAATTGTATAAATGGAACCACTGAATGGAAATTATCAATAGTGTGTGCTTGTATAAATGGATAAGTTAGGGAGGACTATATAACTCACGCAGTGAAGTGCATTGCTTAAATATGTTCATTGAAGGTGATAATATCAATACGCTTAGTGGGTAATTGGATCTTTTTCTGTAGAGTGTAATGTTTGACCAAAATGGGGAAATATTAGGTGGGTTTAAAATCACCACTGGGCTCGCCAACCTGGAAACACATTTCACATCCTGCCAGAGTGTCTTGGGTTTCAATCTCCTCACCTTCCTCAGGAACAGGTTATCACAGCTTCCACGGATCTTTGTAACATTTTCAGAGCTCGGTTGCATTGCATTCTCTATTTTTCCAATCCTTCATTGCAAATCTTTTTAAAATATGGTTATTTTACTTCTCCCATTGGGACGTCCCTCCTTCCAGACCCCTGTCCCAAGAACCATCCCAAGTACCTTACCCCTCCCCATTAAGTTCCACAGTGCGACACCCCTCCCCCCCCCCCCCCCCCCCCCCCCCGTAGCCATCTGGGATGGCCACTTACAACAAGAAACATGGACGTTCACAAAGCCTAAAGGGAAATATGGACAATGTAAGATTGAGGCAGGCACAGAGACTGAGTGTATATTCGTGAGCAGAGAATCCAGACAGAATTGAAACCCCCAACCGATTAGCATTTTAATGGCCCATCTCCGTAAGACAAAGGACTGATACTCAGGTAACCGATACAATCCCAGACACATCGGCGTCACTCCCTTTACTCTGGAAGCATAAACAGCAAGGTCGATGACCGCTTAGGACACGCCCAGCCATCAAGCACCCGCCCCTTTATTGGCTCAGATCGAAGGCAGTGATCGAGAACTGCCCAATTAATTGGGTCCAAACCTAAGGACCGCCCAAAAGAGCGCAAAACCCCCCCAGGATAAAGAGAGACACTGCCATGTGTTCGATCTCTTTTGGAGCTGGTGCTCCAGCAACGTCCATCTCCAATCGCAGCACCACGACCAGAAGCAAGTTCAAGTTCAACCCTCGCTACCAGGCGGATGAGCCCAGCTGAGCAGCAGTTACTTCTCCAGACCCAGCAGATCCAGATTCGAACAAAGCCCACTGTTCCTCTGACCGAAACCGGTGCCTGAAGTTAAGTACAGGTTGTCATAGTTGTTAGGTATAGTTTAGCTCATAGTGTTTATGTTGCATGTATAAGTTAATCTTGTGTGTAAATAAAGTGTTATTGAACTTGAACTAACTAACTGGTTGTTGGGTCTTTGATCGATATCAAACCTTGAACCTTGTGGTGGTATCATTTGATACCTGCCGACTCTGAAAGCAAAATAATATCGATATCCAGATAAAAGAAGGGCAACCTTATTGACTTCCATATTTATAGCGAGTAAATATAGCAACACCCCCAACTTCTGATGCAAGATATGGGTACAATCTTAAATCAACGTCAGCTGCAGTGTCAGATAGTTCAGCAGTTCCTGAGCGTGCGACTGTCATGGAGAACATTGAATCGACAAGTTCTGAGCAGCAAAGTCAAACTTTGAGAAGATCAACTGGAGTCAGAAGAAAACCTGATCGACTCAATTTGTAGATTTTGACTACTTGTACATGTTGGGCTGGATTCTCCACAAATGGGGCCATGTCCGCACGTCGGTATAAAAGCACTGGCCTTTCACGACAGAATTTCCTTAAAAAAATTAAGACCTATTCTCCTACCTGCAGGGGGCTGGCAGGGCCCCGGAGTGCTCCTCACAGCTTTGGCTGCGGATACGGGCCCCCGCACGTCCGATGCCGAGTCTGCTCGTGCGCATGGCGACGGCCTTAATTGGCTGAGCCGAAGGCGATGGCGGACACAGCCAGTGGACCTGGACCAACAAAGAAGGTCCCAACGATCTGCCCCGCGCCGCTCCATGTAACCCACCCGATCGCTGCCCCGGCCGCTCATGAGGCCCCCCACCGGTACTTGAATCCCCCACCCCCCCCCCACCAGGGCGGCCATGGACTGAGTCCGCAGCCGCCCTGCGAGAGTCCCGACCGGCCAGATGTGGTTAGAATCACGCCGTCGGGAATTCGGCCGGTCGGGACCGCAGCATCGCTAGGAGGGCCTCTGTCAATGGCCCCCCAGACACGCAGCGGGACCGGAGAATCGGGCCCGATTCAGGTGTAAAAGTGGATTCTCCGCCCCCACGCCAAACGCAATTTCGGCGCGGGCGGCGGAGAATCCAGCCCATTATGATTGATGTTCTTTTATATAAATGTTAGACCAGAGAACCATAGAATTTACAGTGCAGAAGGAGGCTATCCGACCCATCGAGTTCGCACCGGCCCTTGGGAAGCACACCCCCACCTAAGCCCACACCGCCACCCTATCCCCGTAACCCAGTAACCCCCACTTAACGTTTTTGGACACGAAGAGTAATTTATCATGGCCAATCCACCTAACCTAACATCTTTGGACTGTGGGAGGAAACCGAAGCACCCGGAGGAAACCCACGCAGACACGGGGAGGACGTGCAGACTCTGCACAGACAGTGACCCAAACCAGGAATCGAACCTGGGACCCTGGAGCACTGAAATAACAGTGCTAACCACTGTGCTACCGTGCCGGCTGTTAGGTGGGGTTACTGGGTTTATGGGGATAGGGTGGAGGCGTGGGCCTAAGGAGGGTGCTCTTTCCAAGGGCCGGTGCAGACTCGATGGGCCGAATGGCCTCCTTCTACACTGTAAATTCTATGATTCTATGAAAATGCGCAAAAGTAGTGGTTATGTGAGCTGAATCTTACCAACTATTTAATTACCTATTGCTTAATTTCAAAAATGTCGTTTAACGTTGCCGACATTGATGCAGTAACTGGGAATCAAAAGTATTTTACCCCAAAATAAGTTGATTAAAACAAGAGAGAAAAAGAAGAAAAAAATGGTCAATGAAGTACTTTCAAAGTGAAATCACTTTTGTGAGGGAGGAAACACAACAGCTGACTTGCACACAGCAGCTTCCAGAAACAGCAGCATTATAATGGCTACTTTTTTAATAATAATAATCTTTATTATTGTCACAAGTAGGCTTACATTAACTGCAATGAAGTTACTGCAAAAATCCCCTAGTCGCCACACTCCGGCGCCTGTTCAGGTACACAGAGGGAGAATTCAGAATGTCCAATTCACCTAACAAGCACGTCTTTCGGGACTTGTGGGAGGAAACCAGAGCACCCGGAGGAAACCCACGCAGACACGGGGAGAACGTGCAGACTCCGCACTGACAGTGACCCAAGCCGGGAATCGAATCTGGGAACCTGGCGCTGTGTAGCAACAGTGCTAACCACGGTGCTAACGTGCCACCCAATTAAATTATAATTAAATTAATTAAAATTATATTTAAATTATATTGACCGAGGGGTACGTATTGGGGATTAGAAACTGAGAATAATTTCCATGCACTTCTTTGAAGTACCGGTTGAGATCTTTTGTGTTCACCTGAAGGAGTAGATGGCTTTGTTAGTATCTCTCGCAAAAAGACGCCACTTCAGAGAGTGCAGCAACAGGGGTGTGGTTCTGCCGGTGCGTATCTGTGCACCGCCCCGGCAACTCCTACTAAAATCGTTAATGACTAGTCCTGTAATCCACTACTTTGCATGATTCACAGGGACCATAACAGATAGTTACCAACACTGCCTGTGGCATTTAGTCACCCACCCTTAACGCAAAGAGCTCTTGAGTCAACTCAACCTGTCCAAATGCAGTCTGTCTTTTCTGGCAACAACACAAATCGGTGCTAAGGGAGTAAATCACTCACAAAAGACTCATAAATATAAACCGTGAGGTTAGCTGTGACAAACATAACAGAACAGAAGATTAGTAGCTAGGAAAGCCATTCAGCTCCAACCTTATCCCACTTCCGATGCCTCCTATTTTACCTCTAGCCCCTCCTATTTAAAGTGTTATTACACCCTCGGCGGGTGCGTGGTCAATTCCACCCCCACATGTCCCAGAATCACAACACAAGTGAACTAACCAATAACACTTGTAAAAGTATCCAAAGTCTTTCAGCTGCATTCTCTGCCGGCGGGATGCTCCATTTTGCCGGCAGCAAGGGGGTTTCCCGACGGAATGGGGCTGCTCCACAATGGGAAACCACATTGACTAACCGGAGTAATGGAGCATCCCGCCAGCGGAGTGAAACAGAAATATGGCGCAGAGGGACGGAGAATCCAGCCCTTTGTTTCAGAACATGGGCGGGATTGTCTCAGCACGGGGCCGGGCCGGAGAATCCCCACGGCCGGCGCGGATCGTGCCACGCCGCCTCAATGCCGGCAGAGCAGAGAATCGGCGCCATTGGCGCTGCTGTGGTTGGTGCGGTGCCGGTCGGGGGGCCACTCTACGCGGCCGGCCCACCGATTCTCGGCCCGGGATGGGCCGAGCGGCCATCGTGAAAACGCCGAGTCCCGCCGGCGCCGTCCACGCCTGCTCTCAGCCGGCGGGAATTCGGCGTGGAAGGGTCGGGGGGCAGCCTGTGGGGGGAGAGGGGGGTCCGACCCCAGGGGGAGGCCTCCGATGTGGCCTGGCCCGCAATCGGGGCCCACCAATCGGCGGGCCGGCCTCTCTGGCTGGGGGACTCGTTCCATCCGCGCCGGCCCCTATAGTCCTGCACCATGTTGCGTCAGGGCCCGCGGGTTGAAGGAAGGCACTGCGCATGCGTGCGTTGACGCCGGCGCCACCGCCCATGCGCGGATCCCCCAGCACCCAGTCCACGCTGGGATCAGCAGCTGGAGCGGCATGAACCGCTCCAGTGCCGTGCTGGCCCCTTTTGCGGGCCAGTATTAGTGGTCGGGTCGGCCCGTTCACACCGTCGTAAAACGCGACGGCATTTGCGACGGCGTGGACACGGGATTAGAGAACATAGTTTTTCGTACACCTGCCTTCACAGCAAGTGTGCAAGTTAAAGTCTCTGTCTGCAGCCTGTAATGGTCTTCTTGTCGATTCATTCATTCAACCTACACCTCAGAGACTACAGCGGTTCAAGAACACAATTCTCCACCACCTTCTGAAGGACAACTAGGGATAGGCAATAAACGCTGGCCTAGCCAGTGACACCCACATCCCGTGAAATTAATTTTTTTTAAAGGACAAAGAGAGAGCTTTTCAAAGGTAAATGGAGATTAAAAAGGTTTCATTAGAAATGGAGAAGTTCTAATGAAATGGATAACAAGAGAAGGAGATGGGCAGAGGATTTCAGCTTTAAAACTGACTGTTTAAAAAGAGACACTACAGCAGGTTGAAGAAGGACATAATTCAGGACAAGAACCAAGTGGGGAGGTGTTTAGATTCATAGACGCTCTTTCAAATGTTGACGGAAAGGATGTGGAAGCATTCTTTATTTCATTTGAAAAGGTAGCTAAAAAGATGAAATGGCCAAAAGAAATTTGGACATTGCTTTTACAAGTAGACTGGTAGGTAAGGCTATTGAGGTATTGATATACCTTCAATTCACTGAGAGGCAGAGATAGCGAGTGAACATTAGGCTTCATTAGACATGAACTTGCCCAGCCAGAGTCGGTTGTACAGATGAATGCCGCCCACAGGCGGCCGGTCTACATATGACCCCGGTGAGGGCGGAGCCAGAGGTGGAGCCCACCGGGGTTACAGTACAGTACCTGGAAGCAGCTTTATCACCACTTCCAGGTCATAGGTCATAGGTTACAGTATCATGCATGCATTAGGTGAATACATTCACCACATTCACCCCCTGTTAAAAAGTAAAGTCCAGCGGGGGTGACGTGGGGTTATTACATATTCAGTCTATCTGGAGGCCGGATCGTTCTCTTCAACCTCCTCAGCTCTGGTGGTGCGGCGGGCACGGTGTTGCAGGTGGTGACTCCAGAGGCGTGTCTGGAGCTTGAGCCTCAGTCTGGCATGTCGGAGACGGTTGGGGTGTGGGGGTAGGCGGGGGGTGATGGGTGGCGGCAGTGTCGGTGCGGGACAATACAGGAGACCCAGGGGAGCATACGGGGCACTGGGGGTGGCGGCGGGAAGTGGGGAGGGGGGCACGTTGGTAGGGGAACCAGCTGGCGCCAGGTCCTGTAGGGAGCCCCTATCTTGCCGTCCGTCCTGGTGCGCGATGTAGGCGTACTGGGGGTTGGCGTGGAGCAGCTGGACCCTCTCGACCAGGGGGTCGGTCTTATGGCTCCTCATGTGCCTCCGGAGAAGGACTGGTCCCGGAGTTTTCAGCCAAGCTGGAAGCGAGACCCTGGAGATGGACTTCCTGGAGAAGATAAACAAACGTTCGTGAGGGGTCTCGTTCGTGGCTGTGCAGAGGAGTGATCTGATGGAGTGGAGGGCGTCGGGGAGGACCTCCTGCCAGCGGAGGATCAGGAGACTTCTAGACCTGAGGGCCAGAAGAACGGCCTTCCATACCGTCGCGTTCTCCCTCTCCACCTGCCCATTTCCCTGCGGGTTATAGCTCGCAGTTCTGCTCGAGGCGATGCCTTTGCTGAGCAGGTACTGACGTAGCTCATCGCTCATGAACGATGTGTCCCGGTCGCTGTGGACGTAGGCAGGGAAACCGAACAGTGTGAAGATGCTGTGCAGTGCCTTTATTACAGTGGCCGAGGTCATGTCGGGGCAGGGGACAGCGAAGGGGAAGTGGGAGTACTCATCGATGACGGTGAGGAATTATATATTATGGTTGGTGGAGGGGAGGGGCCCTTTGAAGTCAATGCTTAGGCGTTCAAAGGGCCGGGAGGCCTTTACCAGGCGTGCCTTGTCTGGCCAGTAGAAGTGCGGTTTGCACTCCGCGCAGACTTGGCAGTTCCTGGTCATTGCCTTGACCACCTCGGTGGAGAAGGGCAGGTTGCGGGCTTTCTTGAAGTGGGTAAGCCGGTTGACCCCCGGGTGACAGAGGTCATTGTGGATAGCCCGAAGTCGGTCATCTTGTGCGCTGGCGCATGTGCCACGGGACAGGGCATCTGGGGGCTCGTTGAGCTTCCCAGGACGATACTTGATATCATAATTGTAGGTGGAGAGTTCGATCCTCCACCTCCAGATTTTGTCATTTTTTATTTTGCCCCGTTGTGCGTTGTCAAACATGAAGGCGACCGATCGCTGGTCAGTGACGAGGGCGAACCTCCTACCGGCTAGGTAGTGCCTCCAGTGCTGCACGGCTTCCACTATGGTTTGTTCTTCCTTCTCGACCAAGGGGTGTCGAATTTCGGATGCTTGGAGGGTCCTAGAGAAGAATGCTACTGGCCTGCCCGCCTGGTTGAGTGTGGCGGCCAGTGCGATGTCTGACGCATCGCTCTCTACCTGAAAGGGGATGGACCTGCATGTCTGCGACGGCCTGCTTTTCTTTGATGTTTTTAGCTGTGGGTTTACTCTGAACAGATTGCTCCCAAACGCGGGACAATCTTTTAACTACCCACTTCTCGTTATGGGCCTCTTCTGAGGGATCATAGCTATTACAGGCATTCTGTCCTGCATCTGTGGCATGGGAGATAAGGGTGCTGGTCCATTTGGCCATGTTGTCTGGGGACAAATGGGCACGGTCTACGTCTCCAAAAACGGCTGCGAAGTGAATCCACAGGCGTCCAGCGAACGCTGTGGGGTGCTCAGATCTCTTCTGCCTACATTTATTTCGGCCATCTACGGGGTCACCCCGGTTATACCCGATCGCATCCAGGATCGCGGTATGCATTTCTGCAAGGGTGCCTCCTCCTACATTCTGTGGGTCGGGAAGGGCTGCTGCTACCGATGGATATAAACTTAGAACCATGAGCTTTACATGCTCTCTCTCATCCAGGCCGTACATGTTCGCCTGATGTTTGACGGTGGCAAAGAAATGGTGGGGGTCTGCGGCGGGGAGGAACGGTGTGATCTTTGCACACGCCTCCCGTAATTGGGTCACTGTTAAGGGGGTGGAATATAGGAATTCCGCATCGTCCGATGTGGCTGTGCGGTGGGTAGTTACAGGGTTAATTGGAGCCTGAACTACCTGCTGTGTGGAGGGTTGGGGTGCTTTTCTCCTTTGGGGCTTTCCCTGCGCACATGTTCCCTGAACTTTTCTCTGCGCTGTTTCTTGTAACTCTTCCCATCTTCCCAATCAGGGCCGTCTTCCTGGTCTAACTTTTCCCCAAAGGTTTCCTGAAATCCTTTCTGAACAGAAAGCAGTGACTGCAGCTCTGCAATCTGCTTCCGGCACTTTGCATGATCTATTGTGCTCTGTCTTTGTTCTGTGGTGGGAGCGTGGCGTGCTCTCAAGGCTGCCTTGAGATCACTGCATTGTTTCTGTAGCGTCTCCACCAGCTTTTCTGTCTCTTTCCTTACCAGGACTGCACGTTGCGTGTCCTGATAGGCCTTTTCGTACTGTGATTGGAAACTGCTTAAATGCGCCAGACAAGACTGGTGACCCCGTTTGGCGTCAGCCACCTCTTCATCCTTTGCTGCCAATTTTCTCCTTAACTCTAAATTCTCTTTCTCAACCTCGCTTACATTGACTTTACTCATCCGATGTATGCCCTCTACTTCTTTGCGGAGCGTCCTGACGACCTCCTCTGTGCCTCGCAATTGTGCCAAACAGGACACGATTGCCATCGGCTTGCGAGCTTTTCCCAAGCTCTTTTTATGTATCTCGCTCAGGTTCTCCCACCAAGTATGCCCTATACTTCCGGGACCTGATTCTTCATTGTTACAGAAATCATTCCACAGGGGTCATCCTTTCCCCTGGAGATATTTCCGGATTTCCTCTTCCCAAATGGGACACTGTCCCACTCTACTGCTGCTGGTCGCTGCGACCGCAAATTCCTCAGGGTTTATGAGGCGCTGCATTGCCTGCATGGCCATCTTTCCTAACCGATTGCTTTGTTTAAATTTGGAACAGGGGGCTAAGGCGGTGTTGTAGATGCGGGTACGGCTTTCGCTAATTTCCGAAAATACAGACTTCCGACAGTTTTGACGCAACAAAAATCTATCAGTTTTACCTTATAGCCCTGTTAGTTACGCATGCATACACACACTTCCGAATTATGACTATTAATCAGAACCGCTTGAACACTTGTGGTTTTATGTTTCCAATTAGGTTTCTAATTCAAATTTCTTGGGTTCTCCCGGAGTGGTTTTCCACTTCTCGATCGGGTCCCGTCAGGATGTCGCCAAAATGTTGCTCGTTTTCGCCTTAGTTTAATTGCTCTTGTTCTGTCACCTTTGCTATTGAGTCACCAGGTATCTTTCTGATACCGCCACGTGGTTCAAGTCCGAGAAATGATTAATAATCCAACACACCGCTTAGTAAGAGTTAAATCAACGCTCATTTATTATATACAGCAATCAATACTTACACATTAATTCTACTTCTAAGCTACTTCCTACAACTAACAGGCCAATACTTAACTTTGGAAATGGCCCACCAGGTCAGGGAAACGAATGGCCTTTCGAATGGGTTCTGAGCCTGCGGGATTCAAAAGCTGGTACAAGTCGATAGTCAGGAGTGCCTATCTGGTAGCGATCGTTGGAGTAAAACTTATTTACGTTCTCTTGCAGAAGGGTCTCGAATGGTGCGGAGAGGAGAAGAAGGGCCGATTTGAACTTGGCCCCTATTCTTATAGTCCCATGGGGCTTCCCGCCTCTCGGGGCGGACCTTGTACCTGGTTCCAAGTGATTAGACTTGGTGCCAATCACTTGGATCGATATTCTCCAATACTGGAGCGATTCCTTGATCGAGGGGTGGTCGTTTACCTTTCTTTGTGTCAGCTCCTGCTGGCGCCGAAAGGTCTGGGTCGGCTTTGTGTGTCTATTTTGTATCAATTGTTCCCGGGGATTGCTGCTTAATATGCAGATGGCTGGGGTGTTGTCATGTTGATGGCTGCAGGTATCGATTCGGTCTGGCTTCTCCAGAGGCAAATACACGGTCTTACCTGCAGCTGTCTGTTTGAGTCCAGTTGGCTGGTTTTCCCATCAGCCTCTTCCGTTCGCCATTTTAAATCGGGGTTTGGCCATTCTAATCGGGAGTCAGCCATTTTACATGGCTACATTCGTTAACTAGGGCTTTAAGTGTCCTTAATCGGCAGCCTGAGCGAACGCAACAAAGGAGGGTCCATATGATTATGCAGAGGAGGATGAGAAGGGCAAGGCCTATCGCGAAATACTTGAGGAGGGTCTTTGGAAATCCTACAAACCACCCGCCAATATCAGGGAGCCATCCCCATCAATCAAAAGGCTTTTCTTGAGCCACAGAATGGAGAAGGCGAACTTGCTCCTGTATGTTGCTCACATCCATCTCGATTCTTTGGTCCTCATTGACATAAAAGCAGCAAGGTTCGTTAGTGTCTGCACAGACTCCCCCTTGCGCTGCCAATAGGAAATCAAGAGCCACTCGATTTTGGAGTATCACCTTCGATAGGGATTGAATTTCTGATTGCAACCCCTGGATAGCATCCACGGTTCTGGTCTCAATGATTTCCATCGTGGCAGCGATGTTAATGATAGCCCTTTCTAATCCCGATACTCCCAGACCTGGGATTAGGGCCCGTACAAACTGGTGAAACCCGGTATTACGGGTAACCAGTGGATTCGAGATCGATCTTCTAGGACGCCCGGAGGTCCCAGGTGGTTATGGAGGGAGTGAATGGCAAGGTGTTTGACCCACGAAGGCTTCGGGGATAATATTGCCAATGGCGCAGGTCCCTATCCAATCAACGGGAAGTGACTCGTAGGCGCTATTCCCACAAAGCCAGTAGGAACCATTGCGAACAAGGGTCGGGTACCAAAAGGTATGGCTCTGGTGGTCTCTAGAAGACCTTCATGAGGATGAAATCGCCTGGTTGGTACCCTTCAGCCTCAGCGACCAGAGAATGCAAACTTTTAAGAGAAGTAGTCAATGCTATGCGGTAACCCAGCAGTCCCTCACCATGTTGTGGATGTCCATCTGTTTAACAGTGAGGGGTGGGGAAACAGTGAGGGGCATGGGGCGTCCCATCACTATTTCATGTGGTGAAAGGGAAGTGTTATGGTTGAGATGGGAGCGCATGGTCATGAGGGCCAAAGGCAAGGCCTCAGGCCACTTCAGACCTATTTGGTCACACAATTTAGCCAACTTGTTCTTTAGTATCCCATTCTGCCTCCCACTGCCTTCGTAGACTGGGGGTGGTAAGGACAGGAGAGGTGGTGTTTACATTGGAATGCTTTCAGCAATTCCCTTACCACCTTTCCTGTAAACGGGGACCATTGCCACTGGATATGATTTCAGGGATCCCAAACCTAGGTACATATTCAGGTAACAGTAACTTGGCTACGGTAACAGCATTATTCTTTCTAGTTGGGTATGCTTCTACCCATTGTGAAAAGAAGCACACAACAACAAGCACATAGCTATAGCCCTGTAGGACCATCAATATGACGCAAGGCAGGTTGTATTAACATCAATCAAGGCTTTATTGAGCAGACTTGTTCCCCAGCAGCTCGGTTACAGAATGCAGCTGCTGGGAGAACCTGGGTTCTTATACCCGCATTTCTGGGTGGAGCCCAGTAGGCGGCAGATCCTATAAGGACCCAGTATCCATCCACCAATAGCCTCTCGGCATCATGGTGTACCGTATTACCCCTAATACAGACCACCACAATCCCATACACTTGGGCATTTGAATAAAGCCCATTTGTAAATGCACAAACGGGCCCCACGGCTGTGGACCCGCCGGTACAGTCACTGGGGGTGTCTTTGCAGGGCTATGGCGTTGGCAGAGCAGGCACTGGGCAGCAACCTGCCCTGCCATGGTAGAGAATCCTGATGCAAACCATACCTTCAGTGCCATCCTTATCATCCCTCCCTTGCCCGCATGAGTAAATTCATGTAACATGCGGGCAAGCCAGGGCAGGAGTGACTTAGGGCCGACAGCTCGCCCTTCCAGGGAATACCAAAGGCCATCAGAGCGCTGGGTGCATTTGGCTTGTACCCACGCATCCTGTTCAAAACGCGGTGCAGTGGACTGTCAATGAATAACATGAAAGTAGAAGTAACAGACGGAAAAGGGGTGGCAGCCTGTTAGAGGGAAAGCAAAACGGAGCTGACCAGCCTGCTAATAAATAGCCAATACCCGTTCCCCCCATTCAAACTTAATTTCTAGTTCTCCTGTTGGAGGCGAGAAACCATAGGGCCAAGAACCTTGGCCTGTGAGCCATGAGTCACAGAAAGGGGTGACATGTGGGGCTACATTTGGCGGAGCTTGAAAAAGGACGCAGCAGAGGGCGGTAGGGTGACAGAGGCAGCGGCCCCCTCAGAGTCAACGCAAAGGGAGGTGATGGTAAGATCGTAACACTCAGCCAAGTGGGCAGATACCTCTGGGTCATGCTGAAGGTCGGGGCCATCCGCCGAGTAATGTGCAGTACAGTGGAGATGGTCATGCCAGTCTTCTAGGGAGTGACAGCCGTCACCGAGGGTCTCTTGAACCGCTCATCAGCCAGTAGATGAAGGGATATATTTTGCAGGCAGGACAAAAGGTTGACTTTATCAAAGTTTCACCACCACACTTGGGGTTGAAACGAGTGTTCAGCGACCTGAAGTAAAGCACAGACTGTTGGACAAGTTGACTTGGGACTTTGAGATGGACACCTTCGGTGGAACAAATGAGTATTACATCCTAGGCTGCAGAGGAGACCACGACCCACGGAGGTTGTTAGTAACATCAGAGCTGAGGAGGATTCGGTGTTCACCAGGTTGTCCTGTGAGGGAGAACGGAACCTTGATCACATTGTCCTGTGATCTGAGTCCAGCGACTACAATGAAAATGTTGATGAAGAGGATGGTTCCTGGATTCATCCTGTGGCTTTGTCTGTCATCCGTGTAGTTCTAGGGATCAAGCATAGTGTTGTGTTATTATCTTTATGTTTAACATCTGTATTTATCACTCTTTCTCTCTTATTCCGATTATCCGTTATAGTTGTGTTGACTGTCACTATGCGTGACTTCCCCATTTTGTTTTAAATAAGTATAAGAGAGAGTCAAGAAGTGCAAATTAAAGTGCAGGGAATTAAGTATGCCTGTTTCTCACAGCTTGTCTGGCCGAGGCTAAGAGTGGGCGGACGCTTTCTTCGACCAGTCTCTATCTTGATCACAACCATGTGTGGTTGAGGCTTTGCTTAACCAGCCGAACTTCAGGGCGGCCAGTTTCATGAAGTTTCGTCCCGGGAGCGCAGAGGAATTTTATTGTGGCACAGAAGTTCCAAGATTGTCAGGGCTGAATTTTAGGACAGCCCGTGTTCAGCAGTGATCAGCAATCATCGTGTTTTAAGTGTAAATAGCGTGTGGGAGGGGCCCAAAGGGATCTGGAAAAGTGAAAGAGGCCAGGGCTCAGAGTGGACAGAGTGTTGTGGGAATGCATTCTTCATCCCACATCCAACCAGAGAGTTATAGATCAGAGTTGAGGAGAAGATTAAGACCTGCCCAGGTCTATGTATTGTGGAGAAAGCCATTCCAGATAGTATGAGGGTATCATGAGGTGCGTGTGGGCCGCTGATGGTGACGAATGTGTGGGATGCCCGGGGTAGTGAGGGGGGGAAATGCCGTTTCTCCACTACCCGAGCAGTGTTTGACCATTTCGGAGTCCCCAGGCAGGGCGGGGAATAGTGCCGTGTCTCCCTACCTGAGTGGCTGTAAAGAACAGGACAAATTTGTAATCATGGGGATTGCACCTCGATAAGGCGGCATACTTGTATGAGTTTGACGCATGCTTCTATGAGTTTGGTCAGCTGTGTGAGACGATTTGGTGTCGGGCCGACATGAGTGCGTAGGATCACGGTACCATAGTGCAGTGTTAGGGGATAGAGTCGGGCGGTCATGGCCTGGGATCAGGGAGATGGAAGCAATGCCACTAGGGGAGTGCCGAAAAAGCAGTAGGGCGCGCCAGTCAGTCATGGGTCCTAAGTAAACCAAGTCACTGTCCTGAGAGAGGTAAAGCACGTCCTCTGTTGCAATTGCGTCGCCAGGTTCGCTATTCTTAGAAAGGGAAAGTAGGTCGGTAGGGTCGCTGCCCTCAGGAATATCAAGCCAGTCGCTAGTGTTGCTGTGAAGATCAAGCAGGACGTCGTCTGAGTCAAGTTCAAGTGTGGCGCCAGCAGGTGTGGGCGGTGATGTGTTGGGTGTTCTGGATCACATACAGGTCACCAACACTTGAAATAGTGCAACACTATTTTATTGAATCATTAACTGTTTAAACATACTCAGACTGTGGGTTAATACGATTTTAGCTTTAACTAAAGACCTTTGCCTTGTCCTAACCAGTCGATGCACTCAGCACATGGTGAATGTCTGTGTTACAGGCTGTGAGCTCTGTCCTCCTAGCTAGCTGCAACTCGAATGAGCGGGAACTCTGATGCCCCCTGTCTTTATAGTGCGTGTGCCCTCACTGGTGATTGGCTGCGGTGTTGTGTGTGTTGATTGGTCCCACTGTGTGTCCATCAGTGTGTGTCTGCACCATGATATACTGGTGTATATTATGACAGGCGGGGCAAAGTGAAGGGTGTCATCATGAGGGAGGAGTGGTTGGTCAGTGGGCGGGATGACATCATCTCCCATTGCCAAGGTGACGTGGTGGGTGTGGTTACGTTGGGCTCCATAGGCTTTGAGTTGATTGATGTGGAACCAACCAGTGTTGCCGTTAGGGTACGCTATCTTGCTAACGGAGGGGCTTTGTCTGAAATGGTGTAGGGGCCTGCGAATTTAGGGGATAAGAAGGAGCTTGGGTTGTACAGCGAGATCATAACTTGCTGGCCGACTGTATAGTAGCCTATTGTGGGCGACTACATACGCTATGGCTGCAAGTTCTGCGGCTTGGGCTCCTCGGCGTCCCAGCAATTTTAAAGCTACTTCTTCCAGTGAGCGTCCCTGTGAATCTCCATATATATACCGCACCCAGTTATCCTGACACCGTCCCAATAGTGCAGGAGCCATCTACATAGATTTTAAATGTGTCTCTTTATTGTTGTGACAAAACATAAATTTCTTTACCCGTCAGTCTGGCCTCAATAAAAGTCGAGATGGATTTGCAGGTATAGCATTAGTTATTTTATTTGACTTGCAAGTCTGACTCATTTCACACAGGTTCGAGTTTGGAAGAGTAATTTGCTACGGGCCGGTGCTTGTCCCCATGTTGCTGGGTGAGTACCGCTGTTGAACATCCTTCCAGAACAGTACAGTATATCTGGAACGGTCGGTCGTACAAGGGCCTCCCGAGGGCCGGTGCTTGTAACAAGGCCTGCTTCAGGCAACGGAAGGCCTTGAGTGCCTCGGTGGTGAGAGTAAAATTCCCCCCTTTACTAGTGTAAGGCGTCAGCAGCTTTGTATAGACAGCGATGTTTGGTATCCACTGCCGACAATAATTCACCATACCCAGCCAATGACGGGCCTCCTTGGCTATGGTAGGGGCGGGGAATTGGCATATTGGTTCAATCCTACTGGGTTCGAGACTTCTTTCTGTGGCTGTAAGTAAAACTCCTAAGAACTTGACCTTTCTCTGAGCCACCAAGACCTTTGATTGTGAAACAACATAACCCAACGAGGATAGGTGGTTTAATAGCTGGATCACATCATCCCTGTTACTGGGCTCGTCAGGACTCGCTACCAATATGTCATCTACACACTGCACTAGAGTGGAACTATGCTCCAATGTCAAGGCCTGGAGTTGGGTCTGCAGACATCTGGAGAAGAGCGTAGGTGAGTTGACGAACCCCTGTGGCAGTCGGGTCCAGGTATACTGCTGTCCATTGTAAGTGAAGGCAAACAAATATTGGCTTTCAGTTGCAAGTGGGAGGGCAAAGAAGGCGTGCTGAAGGTCAATTACGGCGAAGACCCGGGCTTGAGCTGGAATTTGAGCCAGTATGTGGGCAGGGTTAGGGACGAGAGCATGTAACTGCTGTACGATGGCATTGATTGAACGTAAATCCTGTACTAATCGGTACTGGTCTGGTTTGGCTGGTTTAGGCACAGCAAGTATGGGGGTGTTACATTCTGATTGGCAAGGGACCAAAATACCCTGATGCAACAGCTCTCGGATTAATTTGTCTATAGACGGGGCAGCTTGGCATTTCAGGGGGTATTGCCGAATGGAAGGCAGCTTTACATGGTCCTTAATCGTTACCTTAATATGTGTAACATTTGTCTTTTCCACATGTGATGGGTATTCCGCCCAGACCTGTGGATTGACATATTCCAAAACGTCATGTCCCCGGTGATGCTGCAGTCAAGTGTTAATCGTTTCAGGGACCACAAAATATTTTATGGCAGTGCCGTCTGGTGTAACTTGAAGTGCGTACTCTGTTGGATCTGAATGATCCACTGCCCTCCTTACCATAGGCCCCAGATCCCTGGCATGGTACTGGTCGTGGACCTGACGTGTAATATGAGGGCTTACCGAAGCTGACTGTGGCCATAAATGTGGTGGTATTGTAACAAAATCGGCTATACCTTCTTTTCCCGTGACTGTGGCTGTAACCTTGACTGGCCATTCGGTCCCAATTAATGGGTGAAAAATCCTCATCGCCACATTCCGGCACCTGTTCGGGTACACGGAGGGAGAATTACAGCACGTATTTCGGGACTTGTGGGAGGAAACCGGAACACCCGGAGGAAACCCACGCAGACACGGGGAGAACATGCAGACTCCGCACAAGTGACCCAAGCCGGGAATCGAACCGGGGACCCTGGTGCTGTGAAGCAACAGTGCTAACCGCTGTGCCACCGTGCCGCCCAGTCCTGTAATTAGGTTCTGATTAAGTTCTGTAATCAGCTCTTGTCATTCTTTATTTCTTCAAATGACTGAATGTACTGTGTCATACTTCGCATACCAATCACTTTTGGACATTGATATGTATTTTGTACAGATTTGTGTAATTTTAATGGTTAAAAAAAACTAATTTCAATAAATACCGAGAGAAGTAAGAACGACCTTCAAACGACCTGCCCAAAACATAAACAGCATATTTTCCCCAATCTGAATAAATGGGCAAGGGAGACATAAAAATATGAATATATCCCCAACAACAAGTAACATAAAACAAACATGAATGAGAGGGTTGGTCTCACAAGTAATTGACATCTCAGAAGGCCAATCAAGTGGACCAAAGCACCCCTGGGCTTATTTCATTTCAGGGACCAAAGGAAATGATATCAATAGACGACCATCACTCTCGAGACACCAATTAGAAATCGATAATATCCACCTAGACTTAGAGCCTTGATTGATCGCAATTACTTACCATTCACTGATCAATTTACACATTGAGTATCGAACTCAAGGTTCATTTCCAATGCCTGCTGTTCAAAAGGGAGTAACAATTGTCACGTTTGGGAACAATGGTCGAACTGGAGAGACCGAAGAGGGCAATTTGGGCATCTTTAGACAATAGATATTATACTGCAACCAGTTTAAAGCCTCCAGTTCCATTATTTACTGGGGGAATTCAAAGCTTCAGTTCTGACTGTGGGAACTGCCAATTGTAGCAAACACTACAAGGGCAGCACGGTAGCACAGTGGTTAGCACTGTTGCTTCACAGCGCCAGTGTCCCAAGTTCGATTCCCGGCTTGAGTCACTGCCTGTGCGGAGTTTGCACATTCTCCCCGTGTCTGCGTGGGTTTCTTTCGGGTGCCCCGGGAGCACCCGAAGGAAATAGTGGCAGCAACGGGCTAATGGATAGCATTAGCATACTTCGAGAGGAGCCATTAAACAGCAAGGAGGAAGGTGATTGATAGCTGCACCCCAGATATCGCATCACCAATATCACTAATTGCGAGACAACATGCATGTCTTTGAAATGATTGGATAGTTCACAATTAAGCTCGCGGATCTTTAATGTGATTGGTTAATTATTCACGTGCATTATGCATGATGTAACCTTAATTGATAATCATGATTGGACATAGCTAACTAGTAACAGATGATTGATATATGCTAATTTCTTGTACTCGAATCTCGATGTATCAGTGTAATATCCTTGAATCTGTGCTTTTTTGCCCTTGCTATAGCTTGTAATAAAGGACTAGTTCTTTAGCTCCAAGAGTCTTTGTCTGGATTCACGTGAGTGGGAGAGTGAAGTACACTGAGGTCGAATAGCTGTACTTTTCTCCACAAAAACTGCACCCAACAAGCTTTCCAGGAAGGTGTCACTGATTTGGACATAGCACTCTTCTTCACCTCCTACTCATTTGTGGAAATTCATGGGTTGCAGACATTGAGAATGATATGAGCGTGTGCGTTTAAATATGGAGTCCGTCTGATCCGAACGGGCGCTAACGCTATGTATGGGTTCTGCCTTTTTCTTACTGAGAGTGCCTGTTTGTTGGGCTCTCGGTGGCTTTTTAGGGGCATTGCATTCTTTGGCAAAATGTCCCAACTGTCCGAAGTTGTAGCATTCTTGCGGTTTTGCTGGGGGGCTGCTCTTTCCCTCGTTTACCCAGACGGGGTTGTGAAGAGTGGTTCTTACTGCCTGCACGTCTGCGGCAGCTTGTTTCTCCTCGGGGGTTCTAGCTGCGGGTTTGTTGTGGGCCGACTGTTCCCAAACACGGGACAATCTTTTGACCACCCACTTCTCATTATGAGCCTCCTCCGAGTGGTCATAATTACTACAGGCATTCTGTAGTAATTACAGATAAGGGTGCGGGTCCATTTGGCCATATTGTCTGCGGACAAATGGGCACGGTCTACGTTGCCGAAAACGGCTTCAAAGTGAATCCACAAGCGTCCCGCGAACGCTGTGGGGTGTTCAGACTTTTTCTGTCTGCACTTATTTAGGCCATCTACGGGGTCGCCCCGGTTATACCCGATCGCATCCAGGATCGCGGTATGCATTTCTGCAAGGGTGCCTCCTCCTATGTTTTGTGGGTCGGGAAGGGCTGCCGCGACCGATGGGCCTAAGCTGAGGACAGTAAGCTTTACCTGCTCTTTCTCATCCAGGCCATACAAGGTCGCCTGGTGTTTGACGGTGGCAAAGAAATGGTGTGGGTCTGAAGCGGGGTGGAACGGTGCGATTTTAGCACACGTGTCCCATAATTGGGTCACCCCAATTATGCCCATAACCCTGGCCCATAACATGGTCCTCAAGAAAAAATATCAAGAGAACTCCAAAATAGGAAACAGCCGCAGAACCATCCCATTTTACATTCAAGGAAAATGGACAAAAAGACAGAGAGGAAAGGCAGATGGAAAGACAGATCGAGGGAGCCACAAACAAACCTGAAAATATTCAAAAAACCTGTGTCAATGAGCTGCCCTTATGTAAAGCATTTTGCAAACTCAATTTGCAAATGGACCTGGCCTCAGGGTCTTTTGCAAAGTAAAGTCAGGTTAATTTGCCCATTGCTCACGCAAAGCAATGCACCCCCCACAAAGCTTTGCCATCTGCTCATTGTTATTTTGACATGATCAGTGTCTGGTGTGTCAGACCTCAACGCGTCGTCCCAAAACCTTGCTGACGGGAATTGTGGAACAAAGAACTTCAGGTACGTTGCTAACAAGCAATTATTTCGAAGCATTTGGAAGACTTGACGTTATAACATAGTTATGCAAATCAAACATAAACTGTAACAGGAGATGTTAACAGCAGAAACTTCATAAAGTTCTTGTAGAATCACTGATCTCGACTGTCAGTCTTGAATGGTCGTGAAGAATAACAACTTGCATTTATACATTAAAAATCTCAAGGTAATTTACAGCAGTGTGACCAGTCAAACACCAGCAGGTTGGGAAGCAAGGTCAGGGGCAAGGGGTGAATGGGACTTGGTGCAAGTTAGGAGTTGAGATGTAGAGTTTTGGGTGAGGACAAGTTGATGGAGGCTGCGAGTGAGTGATCTTTCCAGAGATCAATGCAGTGACTGTCACTGGAGGCCAGTTGGTTGGTGAGGTGAGCAGCACAGGAAGATGGTCGGTGAGTTTCGCCCAGAGCGGGTGTGACGATATAAGAAAAGAGCTGGTCATTATTTCAAACCTATTTTTTAAACACGTTTCCCGACGGCATGGGTTGGCCCACAATGGGAAACCCCATTTTCCGGCTGCGGGAACGGAGAATCACGCTGCCGGCGGGAGCCGGTCGCACCGGAAAATGGGATTGGCGGGACAGAGAATCCCGTCCAATATCCCTCGTTCATAAAAAGTGTGGAGCAAAATAGTTCAAATTTGACATTTCATAAAGTTTCTTTCAGTGCAAGTATTGCGTCTTACTTAATGGAATGTCAACCTTGAACTGATGTGTTATATCCTTCTACACTTATATACAGTGACAGGTTTATTAACAATATACATTTCGTATCGAACATGCAGCCCGAAGGGTTTGACACCGGTTCCAGCCCCTCGTTAGACATTGGGAGACCTTACACTGTGGCCGTTTCTCATGAACCTTTGCAGGGATTAAAATCAGTGGTGAGTAACTAGAAATTTAGATATAGGCCTTAAGTTTTAGGATGGTGGGAACTCGGCCCCTCCCGTGTTGGTGGGGAACACACCCTCGCCGACTCCAACAGGCCCGGTGTCACATTACGTTCTGATGAGCGCTGGCTGACGTAAGATGGGACCTCACCCTCAAGGAGATCCCGCCCTGGGGAACTGCTGAGGCTTGAAGAAGTACTGCAAGGGGGCTGCCACTAAGCAATGGGAACCAGAGAGCAAGGGTCCCAAGGCAGGAAGGGTAGGGAACACTTGGGACACTGATCGTGAGGCGATTGGGGTCTCGGGGGGTAGGTCAGAGGGTAAGGAAGGTCTGGAGAATGCCAATCTTAATGGGGAGGATGTCCCCAGTCAGAAGGGGGCTTCTGATGGAGGTGACCCACCCCCGCTTCCCGCCCGAGATTCAACTTTCTTTAATTCCACATTTGCCTACCACCCCCCACCACCCCCCCCCTTCCCCCCCACCCCCCATGAAAACTGAGGCTGGGTGAGAATCTGCTCTTATTTAGCCATTAATTAGCCACTTAAAGGCGTCAACTGGGGTAAGGGTGGTCTTCCCATCCAAAGCCTTGCTCACCCCAGCGTGAAATTACTGCACGGTTCGGGCGAGCAGGAAACCAGAAGGAATCCCGTCCGTGCGATTTCATGCTTCCCCGCACCCCCTCCCCCCCTCCCCCATCCCACTCCGAACCGACCTTAGAACCTGTGGGAAGGAGGATGGGGGTGGGAGGGGGACTGTAAAATTCTGGACAAGGGGCAAGATTCTCTAGGCCTCCCCACGGCATGTCTCTCGCCGGCTTGGGAGTGGGGGGGCCCATTGGCGGGATCTTCAGGTCCCGTTACTGTCGGTGGGATTTACCAGCATACCCGTGGCGGGTTTGCGCTGTCGGCAAGAGGCCGGAAGACCCCACCGAATGGGAACAGCCGGTCCATCTCACGCTAGCGACGTCATCGCGACCCCAAGATTGAGTGCATCCCTCAGCAAGTTGTACTGGATGTGAGAAGGGACCTGTCCCTAACGCTCGGTCATGGATGGCTTTTTTGTGCTGGAAAGCCAACAGTTGTTGGCAGATCAAAAAGCACCTTTCAAACATATTGTCAAAAGCACACACTTGGCTATGGGATCTGCTCTCACATTTGCTCTGACTTAACCAGCATACCTGCATTGTCCCTGCCCTTTCCCCTCCTGAAAATCGGATTAGTGTTGAATTTCCTGGGGCGCGATTCTCAGGCCATTGGGACTCCCTTTTCCCTCCGGCAGCGCACCCCACCCCACCCGGCGGCATGGGGGGGGGGGGGGGGGTGGCCGGGGCCGTCATTGGGAAATCCCATTGACAAGCGGCGGGAAGAGGGAATCCCGCACCAGCGAAGGGAGCGGCAGCGGCAAAAGCGCGGCTGGGGGACCCGAGAATCCCGATATCAGTTGGGGTGGAGCTCGGGGTGGTACAGGGTCACAGTCAACCCTGAGCCAGTGATGGGGTAAGTGAGCCCGGATTCCAACATCCGGTCACCCGGCAGTAAACCCTGCTGGAGAGGGTGAGGAAGGTCAGGTTCAGTTGTGATTCTGTCCACAGCCAATGCCTATTTGACAGTTTCGGATTATGCTATCCAACTCGTACACCTGTTGTGGGAAGTTGGGTTTTGAATATTTTCTTGCCCAAGTCAAATAAACACAGTAAATCAAAGAATCATAGAATTTACAGTACAGAAGGAGGCCATTCGGCCCATCGAGTCTGCACCGGCTCTTGGAAAGAGCACCCGGCTTAAGCCCACACCTCCACCCTATCCCCGTAACCCAGTAACCCCACCGAACCTTTTGGACACTAAGGGGTAATTTAGCACGGCCTATCCACCTAACGCGCACATCTTTGGACTGTGGGACAGAACCGGAGCTCCCGGAGGAAACCGAGGCACACACAGGGAGGAAGTGCAGACTCCACACAGACAGTCACCCGAGGTCAGAATTGAACCCAGGACCCTGGAGCTGTGGGGCAGCAGTGCTAACCACTGTGCCACCGCAGTTTAAAATGTATGCTGTGCTGAATCAAGCCACCATCTTTCTCCCTCTCAATCTGCCCCTCCCATGTCGCTCCCGCTGGGCGGAATTTTCCATTATTTGCACAGAGTGCTGGCTGAGAAAAGAAAGCCGGCGTCCAGCTCGCTGTCGGCACAGATGGCATTTTGCGCCACTTTGTGCAGCATTCTGGACAGAACGAACCTCCCAGCATGGTCCATTAACAGGGCAGGAGGGCCTAATAGAGTTAGCAATGGCATCTCTGGCTGGGGGCAGTGCCAGGTTACTGCCTGGATATATCCCTCTCCCCGTCAGGGGCTTAATTGCCTGTGCCCCCCCCCCCCTTCGCCTGGTTCACGTTTTGCAAAAGCATGTGTAAACCTCGCTTACGTGAGGCCGTGCTGGCTCGGGGGCAATGTTGGGGGAGGGACAGTGGACAGTGCGGAAGGCCTTTCATTCTATTACAATTCATTGTAATTAGGTTCCCGATCTTCGTGGGCGGGAACCTCATTCCATCACCACTGTGGGGGCGGGGAGACGGAAAATGTGGGCACAGAACTGTGGCATCTTTCGCTCTCTCTCTTTCCCGAAAAAGCATTTCACACTCATTGAAGCAACATTATTTTTGGTTCCTTTGCTTCAGGTTGTCAGCCATTGCCTATTGCGAAACGTTCTTCCGTTTCTGAGTCAGAGAGTCATTGCTTCAAGTCCTAGAGGGGAACTCTGAGTCCTTCTTTCAGGTTGGTACTAAGGGAGTACCGGGGGTTGGTTTAACTCAGTTGGCTGAACAGCTGGTTTATGATACATAGAACATACAGTGCAGAAGGAGGCCAGTCGGCCAATCGAGTTTGCACCGACCCACTTAAGCCCTCACTTCCACACTTTCCCCATAACCCAATAACCCCTCCGAACCTTTTTGGGCACTAAGGGCAATTTAGCACGGCCAATCCACCTAACCTGCACATCTTTGGTTGTGGGAGGAAACCGGAGCACCCGGAGGAAACCCACGCAGACACGGGGGGGAACGTGCAGACTCCACGCAGACAGTGACCCAAGCCGGGAATCGAACCTGGGTTTGTGGTGCAGAGCGAGGCCAGCAACGGGGGTTCAATTCCTGTACCCGGCTGAGGTTATTCATGAAGGACCCGCCTTTTCAACCTTGCCCCTTGCCTGAGGTGTGGTGACCCTTAGGTTAAATCACCCCTGGTCAGCTCCCCCCCCCCACCCTCAAAAGAGAAAACAGCCTATGTGAATATGGCGACTCTACAACTGAGGGAGTGCTGTCAACACTTGGGTGTGCCATCTTTTGGATAAGGTGCTTAGCTGAGGGCCAGCTGTGCCCACGTGTTACTTTAATTCCTTAATTCAAAGGCTGCAGCTGTCACTGGCAAGGCCAGTATTTAATGCCCCTCGATGAACCCATCAGTGAAGAGCAAAGGACCTCCCCTCGGGCTTGCTGACCCTGTAGACACCTAACAGCCACTGGGCAATTAATTGGCTCAAAGCGGAATTTGTGTCCCCATTGGAGATGAAGTCTAGCGTTAGAGAGCTGTCGGCTAATCCAATGGCCGGCAATAATGGTGACCATGAAACTATCATTAAATGTCACTAAATGTTCACAATCCGCATCAAACACAGACTACAAAACACCAGCACCTCAATTTTGGCATCATTTTAAATGACATCCCATACCGCTTATTTTTAATTTGCGGGATGTGGGCGTCGCTGGTTAGGCTGGCATTTATTGCCCATCCCTAGTTGCCCATCAGAAAATGGTGGTGAGTTGCCTTCTTGAACCGCTGCCGTCCCTGAGGTGTAGGTGCACCCACTGCGCTGTTAAGGAGGGAGTTCCAGGACTTTGGCCCAACGACAGTGAAGGAACAGCGACGTACTTCCAAGTCAAGGTGGTAAGCAACTTAATAATAATCTGCATTGTCACAAGTAGGCTTACATTGCAATGAGGTTACTGTGAAAAGCCCCTTGTCGCCACATTCCGGGAGAATTCAGAATGTCCGAATTACCTAACAGCACGTCTTTCAGGACTAGTGGGAGGAAACCAGAGCACCCGGGGGAAACCCACGCAGACACGGGGAGAAGGTGCAGACTCTACACAGACAGTGACCCAGCCGGGAATCAAACCTGGGACCCTGGCCCTGTGAAGCCTCAGTGCTAATCACTGCGCTACCAACTTGGACAGGCACCGCCAGGTGATGGGGTCTGCTGTTCTTGTCCTTCGAGATGGTCGAGGATTTCGAAGGTGCTGCCTCAGGAACTTTGTGGGATCCTGCAGTGCATCTTGCAGATGGTGCACACTGTTTGTCAGTTCGGGAGGGATTGAATGTTTGTGGAAGGGATAACAATTTTCCTGGACGTGTCAAGCTTCTTGAGTGTTGTTGGGGCTGCACTCAGCCAGGCACGTGGAGAGTATTCCATTACACTTCTGACTTGTGCCTTGTAGATGGTGGACAGGCTTTGGGGGGTCAGGAGGTGAGTTACTCACCATAGGATTCCCAGCCTTTGACTTGCTCAGATAGCCACAGTATTAATATGGCTAGTCCAGTTCAGCTTCTGCTCATTGGCAGCCCCCCAGTATGTTGAGTCTGGGGGATTCAGGGATAGTAATGCCATTGAATGTCAAGGGGTGATGGTTAGATTCTCTCTTGTAGGAGAAGATCATTGCCTGGCACTTAGTTGATTAAATCGGATGCCCTATGATCCAGTTTGAGGTCGTGCACCGGGCCCACATGACGGTGGCCCGGATGAGTAAATTCTTCGGGCTGGAGGACAAGTGTGCTCGATGCGCCGGAGGGCCGGCTAACCATGTACACATGTTCTGGTCGTGCCCTAAACTCAGGGGGTACTGGCAGGGATTCGCAGATGTCACGTCCCGGGTGTTGAAAACTGGGGTGGTAACGAGCCCGGAGGTGGCAATCTTTGGGGTTTCGGAGGACCCGAGAGTCCAGGAAGAGAGGGGGGCCGACGTTCTGGCCTTTGCTGGCCTGGCGACGAATACTGTTAGCATGGAGGGACTCAAAGCCCCCGAGGGCTGAGGTATGGCTATCGGACATGGCGAGCTTTCTTGGCCTAGAGAGAGTGAAGTTCGCCTTGAGAGGTTCGCTATTGGGGTTCGCCCGAAGGTGGCAGCCATTTATTGACTTCTTCGCAGAGGAGTCAGCGTCAGCAGGGGCGGGGGGGGGGGGGGGGGGCGGGGGCTAGAGTAGAGTAGGGGGATATTGAGGCAGGTCCGTGCGTGAACAGAGTCGTGGTTAGCATTATGTTTAATGTGGAATTGTGTCTTGACTTCTTTTTTTGTTTGTACTGGACAATGTCACTTTTTCTATGTGCCTAAAATACCTCAATAAAATTGTTTGTAAAAAAAAAAATCGGATGTCCTGCGGTCTGGCAATCCGCATAAGAATTCAGAGCACCTTTTTCTTTTGCTTGGCCACTGCATACAGTCGGCGGTGTTGGGTTGTATATTGTCATGGGTTAAAATCTCCAACGTGACCATTTCGCCCTTCCCCAGTTCACCTGTCTGCCTGCTTCCGGGACTACCCGAAATATCAAACTAACATTGTACACAAGACATGAATTTTTGTTGACAGGTACCCTGCCTTTGTTTCAGAATCAGCCAAATCTGTTGAAATCTCATTGCAGCCTGCGCTTTCTGCTTCTGTATGTTACACGCACCATTACATCGACTGCACTTTTAAAATGGTGCATGCAAATCGTGGTTAACCGACATTTGTATCAAGCAACCAACCTGCAACTGTAAACCACTAATATCCTGATTCACAATTATATCATCTGCAAATCACAAAACCTGTTTCTCACTCTCTGACATCGGTTTATCATTGGATAGTGATTTGGTCATTTTATTGGAGTTTGTGGGAGTTTTCTGTGTTAAAACTGGTTACACAGTAACATAGGAACATAGGAATTAGGAGCAGAATTAGGCAATTCGGCCCCTCGAGCCTGCTCCGCCATTCACTCAGTTCTCGGCTGATCGCTTCCTGGTCTCAAATCCATCTCTCCACCTGTTCCCCATATCCCTTGAACCCGTTTTTAAAATCAGAAATATATCTGCCTCATAGAAACATAGAAAATAGGTGCAGGAGGAGGCCATTTGGCCCTTCGAACGTAAACACCATTCAATATGATCATGGCGGATCATGCGAATGTAGTATCCCACTCCCACCTTCTCTCCATACCCCTCGATCCCTTTAGCCGCAAGGGCCACGTCCAGCTCCCTCGTGAATATACCCAATGAACCGGCCCCAGCAGCTTTCTGTGGTAGAGAGTTCCACCAGTTCACAGCTCTCTGATAGACAAAGTTCTTCCTCATCTCAGTCCTGGGCATTCCCAACATCGGGAACATTCTTCCCGCATCTAGCCTGTCCAGTCCCATCACGATTTTACATGAAATCCCCTCTCATTCTTCTAAACTCCAGTGGGTACAAGCCCAGTCGATCCAGTCTTTCTTCATATGTCCGTCCTGCCATCCCGGGAATTAGTCTGGTGAACCTTCGCTGGACACCCTCAATAGCAAGATTGTCCTTCCTCAAACTAGGAGACCAAAACTGCGCACAATACTCAAGGTGTGGCCTCAGCAAGGCCCTGTACAACTGCAGCAAGACATCCCTACTCCTCTACTCAAATCCTCTCGCTATGAAGGCCAGCGTGCCATTAGCTTTCCCCACCCCCTGCTGTACCTGCATGCCCACCATCAGCGACTGTTCCACCATTTCACCCAGGTCTCGTTGCACTTCCCCTTTTCCTAAACTGCCACCATTCAGAAAATAATCTGCCTTCCTATTTTTGACACCAAAGTGGATAACCTCACATTTACCCACATTATACTGCATTTGCCAAGTATTTGCCCACCCAGCCAGCCTGTCCCAGTCACCCTGCAGCCTCTTTGCATCCTCCTCACAGCACACACTGCCACCCAGCTTAGTGTCGTCCGCAAATTTGGAGATATTGCAATTCCTTCGTCCAAATCATGAATGTATATTGTGAACAGCTGGGGTCCCAGCACTGAACCCTGCGGTACCCCACTAGTCACTGCCTGCCACTCTGAAAAGGACCCATTTATTCACACTCTCTGCTTCCTGTCTGCCAACCAGTTCTCTATCCACATCAATACATTACCCCCAAGACCATGAGCTTTAATTTTGCTCACTAATTTCTTCTGTGGGACTTTGTCAAAAGCCTTTTGAAAGTCCACATACACTACATACACTGGTTCACCCTTGTCCACTCAACTGGTTAATCCTCAAAATAATCAGCAAGATTTGTCAAGCATGCTTTCCCTTTAGTGGATCCATGCTGACTTGGACCGATCCTGTCCCCGCTTCCCAAATGCTCATTTATTTCATCCTTAATAATTGACTCCAACATTTTCCCCACCACCGATGTCAGGCTAACCGGTCTATAATAACCTGTTTTCTCTCTCCCTCCTTTTTTTTAAAGTGGGGCTACCCTTCCAATCCATTGGAACTCTTCCAGAGTCTATAAAATGCTGGAAAATGATCACCAGTGTGTCCACTATTTCTAGGGCCACTTCCTTAAGTACTCTGGGATGCAGAGCATGGATTTAAATGCAATCAATTTCCCCAATGCAATTTCCTGACTAATAAGGATTTCCTTCAGTTCCTCCTACATGCGAGACCCTCTGTCCCCTCGTATTTCCGGAAGGTTATTTGAGTCCTCCTTAGTGAAGACAGATCCAAAGTATTTGTTTAGCTGGTCTGCCATCTCTTTGTTGCCCATTATATTGTCACCTGATTCTAACTAAGGGACCTACATTTGTCTTCGCCAGTCTTTTCCTCTTCACATATCTATAGAAGCTTTTGCAGTCAATTTTTCTGTTTTCTGCAAGCTTACTCTTGTATTCTATTTTCCCTTTCCGAATTAAACCCTTTGCCCTCCTCTGCTGAATTTAAAATATCTCCTAGTCCTCAGGCTTGCTGTTTTTTCTGGTCAATATATATGCTTCCTCTTTGGCTTTAATACTATCCCTGATTTCCCTTGTTAGCCATAGTTGAGCCACCTTCCCCGTCTTACTCCAGACAAGGATGCACAATGTTTGAAGTTCATCCATGTCTTCTTTAAATATCCGCCATTACCTGTCCACCGTCAACCCCTTAAATATCCTTTGCCAGCTTATCCTAGCCAATGCATACCTCATACCACCAAAGTTAGCTTTCTTTAATTCAGGACCCTAGTCTCAGACTTAACAGTGTCAATCTCCAACTTAACGAAGAATTTTATCATATTATGGTCTCTCTTCCCTATAGGACCTCGCATCACAACATTGCTAATTAATCCTCTCGCATTGCACAATACCCAGTCTAGGGTGGCATGTTCTCTGGGTAGTTCCTCGACATAATGATCGAGAAAACCATCCCTTATACATTCCAGGAAATCATTCTCCATCGCATTGCTACCTGATTGATTAGCCCAATCAATATGCAGATTGAAGTCATCCATAATAACCCTTACTGCACGCATCTCAAATTTCCTGTTTGATGCCATCCCCAACCTCACAACTACTGTTTGGTGGTCTGTACACAACTCCCATTAACGTTTTTTTGCCCTTTGGTGTTCCGCAGCTCCACCCATACAGATTCCACATTGTCCAGTCTGATGTCCTTCCTTACTATTGCGTTAATCTCCTCTTTAATCAGCAACGCCACCCCACCTCCCTTTCCTTTCCTTCTATCTTTCCTGTATATTGAATACCCCTGGATGTTGAGTTGAGTTCCCATCCTTGGTCACCCTGGGGCCAGGTCTCTGTGATCGCAATTTCATTATATCCTTTAATGATTGTGTGCACAGTTAATTCATCAACCTTATTACAAATGCTCCTCACATTGAGACACAGAGGGCTGGATTCTCCTACAATGGGACTATGTCCCCACACCAGCGTAAAAATGCTGCCATTTTACTCTGTAGATTCCTGGGAATAGGTGGAGCTAATTCACAGCCCTGCAGGGGGCGAGCAGGGACCCAGAGTAATTCACGCAGCTTAAGCTGCGGATACGGGCCCCCGCACTTCTGGTTTTGAGCCCGTGCATGCGCACGGCGACCGCGCAGAGTGACATGGCAGACTCGGGCCGCAGAGCCACACAAAAAAACTAGACCGCTCCCCCGATTGGCTGCGTGCACGAGCATCCGACCGCGCGGATCTGTCCCTGGGCCGCCTATAAGGCCCCCCCCCCAACGCGTGTCCGATTCCCCCGCCCCCCCCCCCCCCCCCCATCAGGGCGGCCGCAGACTGAGGCCATGAGCATCCCGACCAGCAATAGGTGGTTAGTTCCACATCGTTGGGAACTCGGCCGGTGGGGTCCCGGAGAGTCGCTGGACCGTCGCCGGGCCCAATTTCGGCGTGAAATTGGATTCTCCGCCCCCGCGCCGAACGGGATTTTGGTCGGGGCTGCGGAGAATCCAGCCCAGAGCCTTCAGGCTTGTTTTTGTGACACTTATTGCCCTTTTAGAATTAAAGGGCGATTTTTGATTTTTGTCCGACAAAGGAGTGGTTCCCTGATGATTGCCCTTTTTGATTTTTGTCTTTGGTTTCTCGGCCTTCCACTTTTCCCTTTACTGCCTTTTGTTTCTGTCCCCAACTCAACTCCCTCCAACTTCCTGCATCGGTTCCCATCCCCCTGCCATATTAGTTTAAACCCTCCCCAACAGCACTAGCAAACACTCCCCTGAGGACATCGGTTCCAGTCCTGCCCAGGAGCAGACCATCTGCTCCCACCTCCCCCAGAACGAGTTCCAATGTCCCAGGAATTTGAATCCCTCCTTCTTGCACCATCTCTCAAGCCACGTATTCATCTTATCTCTCCTACCATTTCTACTCTGACAAGCATGTGGCACTGGCAGCAATCTTGAGATCACTACCTTTGAGGTCCTGCTTTTTAGTTTAACCCCTAACTCCCTAAATTCAGCTTGCAGGACCCCATTGCATTTTCTACCTATATCGTTGGTGCCTATATGCACCACGGCCACTAGCTGTTCACTCTCCCCCTCCAGAGTGCCCTGTAGCCGTTGTGAGATATCCTTGAGCCTTGCACCAGGGAGACAACGTACCATCCTGGAGTCTCGTCTGCATCTACAGAAACGCCTGTCTATTCCCCTTACCATTGAGCCTCCTATCACTATAGCTCTGCCACTCTTTATCCTGTCCTCCTGCGCAGCAGAGCCAACCAAGGTGCCATGAACCTGGCTGCTGCCGCCTTCCCCTGGTGAGCCATCTCCCCCAACAGTATCCAAAACGGTATATCTGTTTGGGAGGGAGATGACCGCAGGGACCCCTGCACTGCCTTCCTACTCTTCCTCTGCCTGGTGGTCACCCATTCTCTCTTTTCCTCAGTAATATTTATCTGTGGTGTGACCAACTCATTGAACGCGCTATCCGTGATTTCCTCAGCATCGCGGATGCTCCGAAGCGAATCCACCTGCAGATCCAGAGCAGTCACGCTGTCTGACAGGAGGACACAGTTGGACACAGTTCTTGCCTGTGAAGGAGTCAGGGGCACCGGAAGGGTGCCTGAATTCCCACATCGTACAGGAGGAGCATGACACGGGTCTGGGATGTCCTGCCATGACGTAGCCTTTCAGTTAACTTTTTAGAAACAATATATTTATTCAAATTTTTCCAACTAATTTTTAACAAACCCCTCCCCCCAACAAAAAGAAAGAAACAAGAACACAACAATCAGAAATTATACATTGGATTTCCCCCATATACAATAACCCCCCAGAAAACATTTAAAAACACAAATAGGAACCCCCCCCCACCTTCACCCAAACGCCACCCCAAAAGAACCCCCCCCCTCCCTTCCCCCCTCCCTTGGGCTGCTGCTGCTGACCTCCTCATGCTCCGCGAGATAGTCTAGGAACGGTTGCCACTGCCCGAGGAACCCCTGCACAGACCCTCGCAACGCAAACTTTATCCTCTCCAGCTTGATGAACCCTGCCATGTCATTGATCCAAGCTTCCACACTAGGGGGCTTCGCAACTTTCCACAGTAGCAAAATCCTCCGCCGGGCTACCAGGGACTCAAAGGCCAGAATACCGGCCTCTTTCGCCTCCTGCACTCCCAGCTAGTCCGATACCCCAAATAATGCCAATCCCCAGCTCAGCTTGACCCGGGCGTTCACCACCTTGGACGTAGTCCTCGCAAAACCCCTCCAAAACCCATCCAGCGCCGGGCACGACCAGAACATATGGACGTGATTTGCCGGGCTCCCCGAGCACCTCCCACCTCTGTCCTCCACCCCAAAGAACCTACTCAACCTCGCCCCTGTCATATGCGCTCTGTGAGTAACTTTGAACTGTATGAGGCTGAGCCTGGCGCAAGATGAGGAAGAATTAACCCTACTCAGGGCATCAGCCCACAGTCCCTCATCTATCTCCTTCCCCAACTCCTCCTCCCACTTGCCCTTTAACTCCTCCACCGAGGCATCCTCCTCTTCCTTCAGCGCCTGGTAAATCGCCGAAACCTTGCCTTCTCCAACCCACACACCCGAAATCACCCTGTCCTGAATCCCAAGTGCCGGAAGCAGCGGGAATTCCCTCACCTTCCGCCTTTCTCGGGGGTAGCCCAAACTCCTCCTCCAGCGACCCTAGGCTCGCAAACGTCCCATCGATGAACAGGTCCCCCATTCTTCTAATCCCTGCCCGATGCCAGCTCCGAAACCCCCCATCCATCCTTCCCGGGACGAACCGATGATTCTCCCGAATCGGGGACCAAACCAAGGCTCCCACCTCGCCCGTGTCGCCTCCACTGCCCCCAGATCTTCAGCGCCGCCGCCACCACCGGACTCGTGGTGTACCTTGTCGGCGAGAGCGGCAGCGATGCCGTCACCAGCGCCCTCAGGCTCGTGCCCACACAGGACACCATCTCTAGCCTCTTCCATGCCGCCCCCTCTCCCTCCATTACCCACTTACGGATCATAGCCATATTGGCTGCCCAATAATAACCACACAATTTTGGCAACGCCAGCCCCCCCCTGTCCCTGCTACGCTCCAGAAACACCCTCTTCACCCTCGGGGTCTTATTCGCCCACACAAATCCCATAATGCTCCTGCTTACCCGTTTGCAAAAGGCCTTGGGGATCATAATGGGAAGGCACTGGAACACAAAGAGAAACCTCGGGAGGACCGTCATTTTGACCGACTGCACCCTACCCGCTAGTGAGAGTGGCAGCATATCCCATCTTTTAAAATCCTCCTCCATCTGCTCCACCAACCGCGTCAAATTGAACTTGTGCAGGGCCCCCCAACTCCTAGCTACTTAGATCCTTTCCGCCCTCTTCAGCGGTAGCTCGTCTATCCCCCTTCCCTGGCCTCCTGAATGCACCACAATGAACTCACTCTTCCCTACGTTGAGTTTAAAACCCGAAAAGTCCCCAAACTCCCTCAGGATCTGCATGACCTCCGCCATCTCCTCCACTGGATCCGCCACATACAGCAACAGGCCGTCAGCATACAGCGACACTCGGTGCTCCTCTCCCCCCCGGACCAGTCCACTCCATTTCCTGGACTCCCTCAGTGCCATGGCCAGCGGCTCAATTGCAAGTGCAAACAACAAGGGGGCCTTGTCCCCGGTACAGCCGAAAGTACTCCGACCTCTGCCGGTTCATAGCCACACTCGCCACTGGGGCTCTATATAGTAGCCTGACCCAACTGGTGAACCCCTCCCCAAACCCAAACCTCCGCAACACTTCCCAAAGATACTCCTACTTCACCAGGTCAAAGGCCTTCTCCGTGTCCATAGCTGCCACTACCTCCGCTTCCCCCTCCACCGAGGGCATCATAATCACATTGAGGAGCCGCTGCACATTTGTATTTAGCTGCCTACCCTTTACAAATCCCGTCTGGTCCTCATGAACCACCCCCGGGATACAGTCCTCAATTCTCGTAGCCAGCAACTTAGCATCAACATTGAGGAGCGAGATCGGCCTATACGACCCATATTGCAATGGATCCTTGTCCCGCTTCAAGATCAAAGAAATCAGCGCCCTAGACATTGTCGGGGGCAAGGTCCCCCCCTCCCTCGCCTTATTAAAAGTCCTCACTAGCAACGGGCCCAGCAGGTCTACATATTTCCTGTAGAATTCAACCGGGAACCCATCCGGCCCCGGGGCCTCCCCCGCCTGCATGCTCCCCAATCCTTTAACCAGCTCCTCCAGCCCAATCGGTGCCCCCAAACCAGCCATCTGCTCCTCCTCCACCCTTGGGAACCTCAGCTGATCTAAGAATCGTCGCATCCCCTCCTCCCCCGCTGGGGGCTCAGACCTGTACAGATCCCCATAGAAGTTCTTAAATACCTCATTTATTTTCACCGCACTCCGCACCGTATTCCCCCCTCTATCCTTAACTCCACCAATCTCCCTCGCTGCCTCCCTCTTATGAAGCTGATGTGCCAGCATCCGACTCGCCTTCTCCCCATACTCATACGTCGCCCCCTGCGCTTTCCTCCACTGTGACTCTGCTTTCCCCGTGGTTAACAGGTCGAATTCCGTCTGGAGATTCCGCCGCTCCCCGAGTAGTCCCTCCTCAGGGGCCTCTGCATATCTCCTGTCCACCCTTAAAATCTCCCCAACCAACCTCCCCCTCTCCCTCCCCTCTCTCTGCTCCCTGTGGGCCCTGATGGAGATTAACTCTCCCCTGACCACCGCCTTCAGCGCCTCCCAGACTACCCCCACCTGCACCTCCCCGTTGTCGTTGGCCTCCCAATATCTTTCAATACACCCCCGCACCCGCCCGCACACCTCCTCATCCGCCAATAATCCCACATCTAGACGCCACAGCGGGCGCTGGTCCCTCTCCTCCCCCAACTCCAGCTCCACCCAATGCGGGGCGTGGTCCGAGATGGCTATGGCCGAATATTCCGTTCCCTCCACTTTCGGGATTAGCGCCCTACTCAAAATGAAAAAATCTATCCGGGAGTAGGCTCTATGGACGTGGGAAAAAAAGGAAAATTCCCTGGCCAGTGGTCTGGCAAACCTCCATGGATCCACTCCCCCCATCTGGTCCATAAACCCCCTGAGCACCTTGTCCGCAGCCGGCCTCTTACCCGTCCTGGACCTAGAACGGTCCAGTGCTGGGTCCAGCACCGTGTTGAAGTCCCCCCCCCCCCCCCATTATCAAGCTTCCTACCTCCAGATCCGGAAACCGACCCAGCATGCGTTTCATAAATCCGGCATCATCCCAATTCGGGGCATATACGTTTACCAGTACCACCCGCACCCCCTGCAACGTACCACTCACCATCACATATCGACCTCCATTATCCACTACAATATTCAGTGCCTCGAACGACACCCACTTCCCCACCAGTATTGCTACCCCTCTGTTCTTCACATCCAGTCCTGAATGAAAGACCTGCCCTACCCATCCCTTTCTCAGCCTAACCTAATCTGCCACCTTCAGGTGTGTCTCCTGGAGCATAACCACGTCTGCCTTCCGTCCCTTTAAGTGCGCGAACACCCGGGCCCTCTTGACCGGCCCGTTCAGGCCCCTCACATTCCAAGATATCAGCCGGATGGGGGGCTACTCACCACCAACCCCCCCCCGCCCGCCCCCTGCCGACTAGCCATCTCCTTTTCCAGGCCAGCCACGTGCCCCCGCCTCCCGCACCCTCCAGTCCCCCAGGCGGCGGACCCCCGCCCCGACTACCTCTCCTACTTCCAGCTCCCCTTTGGCCAATGCAGCAGCAACCCAATTCCCCCCCCCCCCCCGCTAGATCCTCATCTAGCCACTTTGCTCCCCCCATGACACTCCCGTAAGTCAGCTGACTCCTGCTGACCCCGGCCTCTCCCGCCATTCCATCGACCCCCCAGTGTGAGAATCCCCGCACCCCTTGGCAGTCAGTGTGCGCTCCTCTCCAGCACCGCCCTCCCCCCCCCCCCCCCCGACCCCGCCCCCATCCTTCCCTAACGCGGGAAGAAACCTGCGCTTTCCTGAGCCGGCCCCGCCCCCTCTGGCACAGCTCATATTTTGCGGCCTTACCCCAACTTCCAATCCCCGGGCCTCCACCCCCCCCCCCCCTTCCTCCGTGGGGCCCTGCCCCTCCAACACCGACGCCCACACTCTCCCACAGCCCCCACATCAAATCCATTCACCCATCCCCACCCAGCACTCAAACAAAAGGAACATTCCCCAAACGCGGTAAACACAGTAAACATCCCCCCACGACAAACCCTCAATTTGAGTCCAACTTTTCAGTCTGTAAAAAGTTCCATGCATCATCCGACATGGAATGAGTAGTGCATCAAAATAGTGGTGCCGATCTTGGAACGTGACCCACAATCGTGCTGGCTGCAACATCCCGAACTTCACCCCCTTCCGATGGAGCACCGCCTTAGCCCGGTTGAAACCAGCCCTCTTCTTAGCCACCTCCGCACTCCAGTCCTGGTAAATTCGGATCTCCGTGTTCTTCCACCTGCTGCTCCGCTCTTTTTTGGCCCATCTCAGGACACACACTCTGTCCATAAAGCGGTGGAACCTCACCACTACAGCCCTTGGCAGCTCGTTGGCCTTGGGTCTCCTTGCCAGGACCCAGTGAGCCCCATCTAGCTCCAGAGGCCTCGGGAAGGCTCCCGCGCCCATCAGCGAATTGAGCATCGTGCTCATATATGCCCCGGCATTGGGCCCCTCCACTCCTTCAGGGAGACCCAGAATCCGAAGATTCTTCCTCCTTGACCTGTTCTCCAGGTCCTCGAATTTTTCCGCCCTCCTCTTGTGCAGCGCCTCGTGCGCCTCCACCTTCACCGCCAGGCCCAAGATCTTGTCCTCGTTCTCCAAGGCTTTTTGCCGCACCTCCCGGATCGCCGCCCCTTGGGCCTTCTGGGTCTCCACAAGCTTCTCAATCGCCGCCTTCATTGGTGCCAGCATTTCTGTCCTCAGCTCCTCAAAGCAGCGTTTAAGAAACTCCTACTGCTCCTGCGACCACTGCGCCCACGCTGCTTGGTCTCCACCCATCTTGCTTTTCTTGCTTCTTGCTTCTTGCGAGGGAGGAAAAGCCATCTTGTTTTTCCTCCCTCGCACTTTTCGCTGCACCAGGATCACTTTTTTAACCGCTCCACTCCTGGTCCAATCCATATAATGTCAGGGGGACCTTGCTGTCACCTTCCCACACTGGAAGCCGTCGAACAATTGCCGTTGGGGTCCCTCTGAAGAGCCCAAAAGTCCGTTCCCGGCGGGAGCTGCCGAACGTGCGACCTACCTAGGCATAGCCGCAACCGGAAGTCCCTTTCAGTTAACTTTACGACAACGCCAAGAGAGAATAAGAGAAAAGAAAATAGAAAATAAAAAAACATATATAAACTACGTGCCAGTCACCAGCCAATCACTCACCTGCTGGCTGTCATGTCACGGTGACTGAGTTGACTTCTCCCAGAATCTCTTCTGCCACCTCTGCTGCATTCCCTTTCTGAAACCAAATGAAACCATTTAATGATTCCGTTCCACCGCACTATGGGGCAGCGAGTGCCACAATGTCACCACCCTCTGCGAGAAGTAGTTCCTCTTCATCTCAGTTATAATCTACCACCTCTCAGCCTATATCCATGGTTGCAGCGTTTTCAACAATGGACCAGGAACTACATCGGAAAAATACTTCATCATCCGTCTTATTTTCTTGTTCTTTTCCTTGCTGACTCAAACTATGACAGGATAAACTACTTTTGAACCGTAGAGGCTGCTGCAATGTACACAACTTTAAACATCACTTGTGAGATTGTGCCAAAGAGAATTAAATACCTGGGGCGAGATTCTCCGACCCCCCCCCGCCGGGTCGGAGAATCGCCGGGGGCTGGTGTGAATCCCGCCCCCGCCGGTTGCCAAATTCTCCGGCACCGGATATTCGGCGGGGGCGGGAATCGCGCCGTGCCGGTTGGCGGGCCCCCCCCCGCGATTCTCCGGCCCGGATGAGCCGAAGTCCCGCTGCTAAAATGCCTGTCCCGCCGGCGTAGATTAAACCACCTACCTTACCGGTGGGACAAGGCGGCGCGGGCGGGCTCCGGGGTCCTGGGGGGGGCGCGGGGCAATCTCGCCCCGGGGGGTGCCCCCACGGTGGCCTGGCCCGCGATCGGGGCTCACCGATCCGTGGGCGGGCCTGTGCCGTGGGGCACTCTTTTCCTTCCGCCTTCGCCACGGTCTCCACCATGGCGGAGGCGGAAGAGATTCACTCCACAGCGCATGCGCGGGGATGCTGTGAGCGGCCGCTAACGCTCCCGCGCATTCGTCGCCCGGAGATGTAATTTCCGCGCCAGCTGGCGGGGCACCAAAGGCCTTTTCTGCCAGCTGGCGGGGCGGAAATTAGTCCGGCGCGGGCCTAGCCCCTTAAGGTTGGGGCTCGGCCCCCCAAGATGCGGAGCATTCCGCACCTTTGGGGCGGCGCGATGCCCGACTGATTTGCGCCGTTTTGGGCGCCGGTCGGCGGACATCGCGCCGATACCGGAGAATTTCGCCCATGATCGTTATCAGAGTTCAAAATAATGAACGTGTAATCATGACTTTATCCATTGAGTCTTTGTATTACAAACAACCATACAAATTAGAAGGAGAAATGGGAAGCAGAGTTGGGAATGAAGATCAAGTGGGGAGTATGGAGTGAGGCACTGCGTAGGGTAAACAGGACCTCCTCTTGTGCAAGGATGAGCCTGATACAGTTTAAGGTGGTGCACAGGGTGCATATGACTCTGATGAGAATGAGCGGATTCTTTCAGGGTGTAGCAGATGAGTGTGAGAGGTGTGGGCGGGGCCAGCAAATCACGCGCACATATTTTGGGATTGCGAAAATTTGGGAAGATTATGGGCGGGAGTGTTCACGGTCTTAGCCAGGATAGTGGAGGAGGAGGCCTTGACAAAGAGTCATCAGACTCGAAACGTTAGCTCTTTTCTCTCCCTACAGATGCTAACAGACCTGCTGAGATTTTCCAGCACTTTCTTTTTGGTCAGTGGAGGAGAAGGAGGACCCGGACCTTTTGGTGGCGATATTTGGGGTTTCAGAGAAGCCGGAGCTCATGGAGAGGAGGAAGGCCGATGTCTCAGCCTTCGCCTCTCTCATTGCACGGCGGCGAATTTTGCTGGAGTGGCCGTAGGCATCACCACCGGGGGTAGCGGCATGGTAGGGTGACCTGTATGGCTTCCTGTGGTTCGAGAAGGTAAAGTATGAGTTAAGGGGCTCAGCAGGGGGGTTTGAGGAAAGGTGGGGGATGGTTGTGACCATGTTTGAGGAGGTGTTTGTCGGGGGGAGGGGGGGTGGAAAAGGGGAAAAGTCTGTACAGACTGTATAGTTGAATAATGGGAAGCATGTTTCCCGGGGCGTTTATTTGCTGTAACCTGTTTTGATACATGTTTGTAAAAAAAATGCATTAAAAAAAACAAATTAGGAGGAGGAGGCCATTTTGCTCCTTGAGCCTGACCATGCCTGATCTGATTGCAATCTCCATTCTACATTCCCGTCTACTCTTGGGAACCTTTGACTTTCTTGTCAGTCAATAATCTATTTACCTCTGCCTTAAAAAGACCTAATGACCGTTCTTCCACCACTCTCTGGTGACGAGTGTTCCAGGCACTCACAACCCTCTGGGAGAAAGATATAGGGCGGGATTCTCCGACCCCCGCCGGGTGCCGAATTCTCCGGCGCTGGGGTTTTGGTGGGGGCGGGAGTCGCGGCGCGTCGGTTGGCGGCTGCTGGCAGCGCCCCCCCCCCCCCCCCGGGCGATTCTCCGTCCCACGGTGGGCCGAGTGGCCGCCCGTTTTCGGCGGGTCCCGCCGGCGTAAATCACAACAGGTCCTTACCGGCGGGACCTGGCTCCACGGGCGGCCTGCAGAGTCCTCGGGGGGGGCACGGGGGGATCTGTCCCCGGGAGGGCCCCCACAGTGGCCTAGTCCACGATCGAGGCCCACCGATCCGCGGGGGGGGGGGGGGGGGCCTGTGTTTTGGGGAGCACTCTTTCCCTCTTCACCGGCCGCTGTCAACCTCCGCCATGGCCGATGCGGAGAAGAACCCCCCCTGCGCATGCGCTGGGATCACGCCAGCACACGCTGGCGCTCCCGCACATGCGCCAACTCGCGCCGGCCGGCGGAGGCCCTTCGACACCGGTTGGCGTGGCGCCAAGCCTTTCCGCACCAGCTGGCGCGGCGCCAAACACTCTGACGCCGGCCTAGCCCCTGAAAGTGCGGTGGATTCTGCACCTTCGGGATGGCCCGACGCCGGAGTGGCTGCCCCGCTGGTTCGCGGCGAATCCCACCCATGAGATACGATCTAACCAAATTCATTCTAAGTGTGGTTGTGAGCGGGAATCGCCAGGCATTTCCTGACAGCCAATCCGGCGTCAGAATTATCTTGTGATAATTAGTCCACTTAACGATGCCCCACGGGCTTCACGCTGCAAATGACGGTCCCGCCGGCTGATTCACCGGGACCGCGCCCGGCAGCTCCCCGATAACGAGGGGGAGCAGCACTTAAACCGATCCCGCAGAGCAAACCCCACACAGCAGACAGCCATGCCACTGCGCAGACCAGCTCCACGATTCGGGGATGCCGACCTGGCCAGGCCGCTGGACGCGGTCAAGTCCCGGCGGGATACCCTGGGCAGGATTCTCTCACCCCGGGCCGGGTTGGAGAATCGCCGGGGGAGAGCGCGATTCACGCGACGATGCCCCGACACTGGTCCGCTGATTGTCCAGTCACCGGAGAAGCCCCCTGGCGATTCTCCGCGCGGGGTGGGCACAGTGGCCGGCGAGAGAGGCCAAGTCCCGTCGGCGCCGTTCACATGTGGTCCTACCCGCCGGATCTCGGCGTCCATCCTGTGCGGGGCGGCCTGGTGAGGGGAGGGGGGTTCCGACCCCAGGGGGGGGGCTCCACCGTTGCCTGGCCCACGATCGGGGCCTACCAATCGGTGGGCCGACTTCTCCTGGTGGGGGCCTCTTTTACTCCGCGCCAGCCTATGTAGCTCTCCGCCATGTTGCATCGGGGCCGGCGCGGAGAAGGAAACTCGCGAGTTCGCGAATTTGCGCCGGCCACAGCGCGCATGCACCCATTTGACGCCGGTATCGGCAGCTGGAGCTGCGTGAGGCTCTCCAGTGCCCCCTGTGAGGCGCAGGATCGCTGATCCTGGGGGCCTGTTGACGCCGTCGGGTAGCCCTCCGGGGATGGGGGGGGTGGGCGGTGTTGAAATGGCGTCCCGATCTCCGAGGCCCACAAAAAAATCCCGACCCCACCCAGCCCTAACACAACATGGGAGGGTCCCCTGGCCTGTTTCCAGGCAGTGGAAAGGTTACCTGTCCTCGCAGCAACGTTTTCTCCTCATTTTACCTCCTCTTCGTGTGTCGGCGGGAAAACAGGGCAGTGACATTCATGGGCGTAGTGCACGTGTGCTTTGCATCATCACGTCACCATTCTCAATGGAACGTTGATGCTCCAACAGCAACACCAACAATGGAGATGGGGAGGTGATGGATGACCATGAGGCAACACGTTGCACAGAGTCAACACTGGCTGCTAAGTCTGGACAACAGCATAAAAACCTCAATTTACAACAGCGAACAATGTCAGCCATGATTGAATGGCGGAGCAGACCCGATGGGCCGAGTGGCCGAACTCTGCTCCTATGTCTTATGGTCTTACAGGCTTCTAACTGGTTTATTTTTGCTTTGTAGTGAAGGATTGGAAAAATGGGGAATTCAATGCAATCAAGCTCTGCCCAGGACCATGAAAGCTGTGGTAACCTGTTCCTGAGGAAAATAAGAAGATTAATACCCATCAACTTCTGGCAGGAAGTAAAAAGTATTTCCAAACTGGCTTTACCAGTGGTGAGTTTACACCCACCTAATGCCACATTCTATCCTGCAGTGAGCTCTCCAGAAATGTATCTCATTGTTTCAACCCATTTCTATTGTTGCCTTCAAGTAACCCATTCACACAGTTCCTTTCACTACGCCCATAATCACTTTAATTAATGTACAGGGAGATCAGGGGTAATGGGGAGAAGCCAGGAGAATGGGGATGAGAAAAATGTCAGCCATGATTGAATGGCGGAGCAGACTCGATGGGCCGAGTGGCCTAATTCTGCACCTAGGTCTTATGGTCTTATACACAAGCATCTTCACTGAGCGCCTTTATCGAATTCCCTTCACTGATTGTATTTATACAATTTTACGTTTATTCAACCCATTTTGGAAATTGCTAACCCTGCAACTCTATAGTCTTTCAATTGAAATGGTTCCACCTTACTTTGTTTCCTCGCTTCACACAGTATCATTCTCCATTTTGTGCATCCAGATATTTGAATCCGTCCTTGGTGGATACGTTGCCTGGATCAACTTGACCGTTTTCTTTCTTAATTATGAAAACCTCAATAACGTCATCATTGCCTCCTCACCCTTTGAGAATCATACATCATAGAATTTACAGTGCAGAAGGAGGCCATTCGGCCCATCGGGTCTGCACCGGACCCTGGAAAGAGGACCCTATTTAAGCCCACGCCTCTACCCCATCCCCGTAACCCCTCCTAACCTTTTGGGGCACTAAGGGGCAATTTAGCTCGGCCAACCTACCCAACCTGCACATCTTTGGGGTGTGGGAGGAAACCGGAGCACCCGGAGGAAACCCACGCAGACACGGGGAGAATGTGCAGACTCCGCACGGATAATCGCCCGAGGCCGGGGTTGAACCCGGGGCCCAGGCGCTGTGGGGCAGTGGTCTAACCAGTGTGGCACCGTGCCGCGCGGGCAGAAGGGGGAAAAGAATAAAAAGGATGGGATCATCCGGACTGCCGGTCGTGTGCTTGTCCTTTGCTGCCTCCTGCCGGTGGGATTTCCCATTGTGGCCACCCCTCACCGCCAGGAAACCTGCAGGCGTGGGCGCGCTGCCGGCGGAACGGAAATCACAGCGGCGGAGAATCCCAGCCAGTGGCCTTCAGTAAGAAGTATCATTGGTGTAATTTGGCTTTTTTTTCGAAGTAACAAGAGTTTGATCAATGTTAAGTGGCCGGTGTATATTATTTATCGTTCATTTTCTTTCACAGTTTTTGTCACAGCTGATGATATTCCTACTAAATATCGTCAGCTCCGTGTTCTGTGGACATTTGGGAAAAGTTGAATTGGACGCTGTTAGTCTTGCCACGGTGGTGAGTTTTTGTTCAAAATGTGCACATTTATTCATCGCAAAGTATCCTGAATAAAATGATGATGGAATTGCGGTGATTCCTATCAGTTTTGAGCTTAATGCCTTTATCAGCTGATGAAATGCTCCTCGTAAAGAAATCTGGCCTTTATCTGCTGCCCTCAATGGAGGGGCAATTAGAGAGCAACAGTTGCTTCAATGGCTCTGGGCTAAGGAACAGAAACGTCAGCTCGGAACTCCAGCTCATCACCATTGTCAATGAGCCATCCTTGAAGGCCGATGTGTGCGGACATTAGGTGGGAATGAGACTGGGCTCAGTCTCAATGCTCTTCACGGACAGATAATCAATCGTCTGGCAGGACTTGACTCACACGTGAGGACTGGTCACTTGTGCAAGTTATTCATGGGCTGCTGAAGGACATAGGACTGTGCTGACAACAACAACTGGAATTTACACAGCGCATTAACAAAGTAAAACATCCCAACGAGCTATACAGGGGGTGCAATCAACTAAAAAGTCTGGACACCGAATCAAAGAAGGAAATATTCGGATCATTGATCAAAAGTATGATCAAGGACGTGGGTTTTAAGGACAGTGAGATACCCTCAATTACAACTCGAGAGAGATGATTGGTAATACAAAGGCTTTAATTAGCAGAGAACCAGACAGCTACCGAGAAGTGTGCTCACTGCACGCTGCCTACTGGACATTACCTTATATATGGCTCCCTGGGGGGGCGGAGCTGGAGGCGGAGTCCCCCAGGGTTCCAAACCCAGTCTTAAAGGGATCATGACATTAAAGGTACAGTTATCATTCATCGCAGACTTTTGTGTACATAGGAGTAAAACGAAAACTCCTTACTCCTAGGTCTACTAAATCTCCAAGGATCTACTCCTCCCATCTGCTCCATAAAATCCTTAAGCACCCTAGCTGCAGCCGGCCTCCTTCCGGTCCTGGACCTCGATCTGTCCAGCCCTGGGTCCAGCACCGTATTAAAGTCTCCACCCATTACCAACTTCCCCACTTCTAGGTCCGGGATTCGTCCTAACATACGCCTCATAAAATTGGCATCATCCCAGTTCGGGCCATACACGTTAACTAATACCACCACCTCCCCTTGCAGTTTGCCACTCACCATCACGTATCTGCCCCCACTATCCGCCACTATAGTCTTTGCCTCAAACATTACCCGCTTCCCCACTAGTATGGCCACCCCCCTGTTTTTTGCGTCTAGCCCCGAATGAAACACCTGCCCCACCCATCCTTTGCGTAGTCTAACCTGGTCTATCAGCTTCAGGTGCGTCTCCTGAAGCATAACCACATCTGCCTTAAGTTTCTTTAGGTGTGCGAGTACCTGTGTCCTCTTAATCGGCCCGTTCAGCCCTCTCACATTCCACGTGATCAACCGGGTTGGGGGGCTCTTTACCCCCCCCCCCCTTGACGACTAGCCATTTCCTTTTTCAATCCAGCTCCTCACCCGGTTCACACGTAGCTGTATCCCCCCCAGGCGGCGCCCCCCTGCCCTGACCGTCCCTCCCATACCAGCTCCCCCTTCTCCCCAGCAGCAGCAACCCAGTTAACACCCCCCCCCCCCGCTAAATCCCAAGCTAGCGTAATTGCACCCCCCATGTTGCTCCCAGAAGTCAGCAAACTCTGGCCGACCTCGGCTTCCCCCCGTGACCTCGGCTCACACTGTGCGAGGCCCCCTCCTTCCTGCTTCCCTGTTCCCGCCATGATTACCATAGCGCGGGAATAAAGCCCGCGCTTCCCTTTTGGCCCCGCCCCCAATGGCCGGCGCCCTCAGCTCCTCATCCTCCCTCACCCACTCCCCCACGACATGGGGAAGAGAGAGAAGTTACAGGGTCGCAGGTTTAACAACTTGGGAAGTCATCTCTTCCCCCTTTTCCCCCCTTCATCCCACATATTCACCCCCCCACTTTTGTCCCAAACGTTCTATTTCTGGCCCGCTCACTCCAGCTTCTCCTCGACAATAAATGTCCACGCCTCATCTGCCGTTTCGAAGTAGTGGTGTTTCCCTAGATGTGTGACCCACAGTCTTGCCGGTTGCAGCATTCCGAATTTGACCTTCCTTTTATGCAACACCGCCTTGGCCCGATTAAAGCTTGCCCTCCTTCTCGCCACCTCCGCACTCCAATCTTGATATACGCGGATCACCGCGTTCTCCCACCTACTGCTCTGAGTTTTCTTTGCCCATCTGAGGACCATCTCTCTGTCCTTATATCGGAGAAATCTCACCACTATTGCTCGAGGAATTTCTCCAGCCCTCGGTCTTCGCGCCATAACCCGATGGGCTCCCTCCACCTCCAGCGGACCCGTCGGGGCCTCCGATCCCATTAACGAGTGCAGCATCGTGCTCACACATGCCCCGACATTCGCCCCTTATGCACCTTCGGGAAGACCAAGAATCCTTAGGTTCTTCCTCCACGCATTATTCTCCAGCACCTCCAGCCTTTCCACACACCTTTTGTGTTGTGCCTCGTGGATCTCCGTTTTCACCACCAGGCCCTGTGTGTCGTCCTCATTCTCAGCAGCCTTTGCCTTCGCGACCCGAAGCTCCTGTTCCTGGGTCTTTTGCTCCTCCTTTAGCCCCTCAATCGCTTGTAATATCGGGGCCAACAGCTCCTTCTTCATCTCCATTTTGAGTTCATCTACGCAACGCCGCAGGAACTCTTGTTGGTCAGGGCCCCATATTAAACTGCCTCCTTCCGACGCCATCTTGCTTTATGCCTGCCTTCCTGGCCGCTGCTCTAGAGGAGCCACCGCAATCCGGCTACTTTCCTCTCTTTTTTCCATCCGTGTCCAGGGGGGATTCCCTTCTGGATTACCGCACAGTGTTATCTGCCGTTAAAATTGCCGTTGGGGCTCCTATTAGGAGCCCAAAAGTCCGTTCCACCGGGAGCTGCCGAAACGTGCGACTTAGCTGGTCATCGCCGCACCCGGAAGCCCATCGCAGACAGCTTTTAAGGAAAGGAGGAGCGCGAGGTGGTGATGCAGATAGGTTTAGGATGGAAATTCCAACGGTTGGGGTGCAGACAGTTGAAGGGTTAGCTGTCAACGGTGGGTAATGGAAGTGGGGGATGAAGCACAGGGCAGAATTGGAGGAACAGAGGGTTCTCGCAGGGGTGTAAGGATCAAACAATTAATAGAGATAGGGCATGAAAAGGCCTCTGAAGAATTTGAACACAAGTATAAGAATTCTAACTTTGAGTCACGAATGGATTGAGAGGCAATGCATGTCAGTGAGTACAGACATTCTTGAGTAATGTGGACTTGCCGTGTTGGGATACAGGCAGTAGAGTTTTGGATGAGCTCAAGTTGAGGGAAGGTGCCAAATTGGGTGCCGGCCAGAAAACCATTGGAACAGTCGAGTCCTGGATGGCTGCAGGAAATACACCAACAGTCCTCAGACAGCACCTACCAAACGTATGACCACTACCATCTAGAAGAACCGTGGGCAGCAGATACCCGGATACATGACCACCTGCAAACCCCCCTCCAAGCCACTCCCCATGCTGGCCTCGAAATATATCGTCGCCCCTTCACTGTCGCTGGGTCAGAACCGGGAGCCTGCTCCCTAACGGCACTGTGGGCGTACCTGCACCACAGGGACTGCAGCGGTTCAAGAAGCTCCCCACCACCTTCTCAAGGGCAATTAGGGGTGGGCAATAAATGCTGGCCCAGCCACAGCCATAAATGAAGAACAAAAATATCAAAAGCTGATACTTGCTGGGAAGGAAATGGAAAAGAATAAGAAGCCAAAATTTAAAAAATCACAATGGTACTTGATAATTTTATAGAAAAGAAATTGTAGAATTTTGTTACATTTTTCTGACATGATCAACAATCTTGCTAAATGCTCCCTTCCCTTCTTTCCTGCGGACAGGTAATAAGCATAACAGGTACCTCCGTAGGCATTGGTTTGGCTACAGCGTGTGACACACTCATCTCTCAGGTAGGTGAAGCAAACTCCAGGTTGGACAATGGGAAGCGCTTTCCTCTTTATACAGCGAATAATAATTTGTTAAAATTCTACAACCTTTCGGCCTTAGGAAACGCAAATTCCCTGTGGGAATGTCAGCCACACAAGGTAGGGCGTCCCAGATCCCATTCCTGCACTTCCCTGAATGAGCTGATTTCAGCTGGTTTCCAAGCCTTCCACAATTGGCCTTAAGGCTCTTTCAGCCGTGGGTCGGAAAATGCCCCGTTGACTCTGAACCAGCGAATGAATGAAACTGAAGAACGAATTCAGTTGAGAGCGAGCGAAATGGCCAAGAGCAAGTCAACTTTCCATTTCCCGCTCTGCACAATCACACTGCAAAATGTAAAAGAGGTTGGTGATTCACTCATGCACATTTTTGCATTCCGAAACAAAGTGACCTGCAACCTATTGTGTGACGTAGTCACAGTACGTAACTTTTGGCAGCACGGTAGCACAGTGGTTAGCACTGTTGCTTCACTGCGCCAGGGTCCCAGGTACGATTTTCGGCTTGGGTCACTGTCTGTACAGAGTCTGCACGTTCTCCCCCGTGGCTGCGTGGGTTTCCTCCGGGTGCTCTGGTTTCGTCCCACAAGTCCTGAAAGACTTGTTTGTTAGGTGAATTGGACATTCTGAATTCTCCCTCTGTGTTGCCGAACAGGCGCCGGAGGGTGGCAATTAGGGGCTTTTCACAGTAACTTCGTTGCAGTGTTAATGTAAGCCTACTTGTGGCACTGATAAAGATTATTATTATTCCCACTCTACGTATCATATTTGGAGTGGAACAAAGAACAAAGAAAAGTACAGCACAGAAACAGGCCCTTCGGCCCTCCAAGCCTGCGCCGACCATGCTGCCCATCTAAACTAAAATCTTCTACACTTCCGAGTTGTCACAATCCCAGGGCATTCAAAACTACTTTGATCCAATTAAGCACTTTACAAATGCCATCACCATTGTAATCTAGGAAGTTCCCGTAAAGAGCAATGAAGAGCCAAATTTTTTTTGTGTGATGAGATCAACCTCCTTCAGGTCACCAGAGATAACCTCTGCTCTTCTTCCTAATAAGGTTGTGGGATCCTATACCTGGGAGAGCAGTGGGGTCTTTTGCTTAACGTCTCATTGAAAAAAAACAGGACCCACAACAGTGCAGCTATCTACCAGTTCTGGACTGGTGTGTCAGCCTAGACGTCTGCGCAAATTCTTTGGAGTAGGACCCACAGCCTTCTGGTTCAGAGGCAAGAATCTGAGCCACTGAGGCGCAGTTCATGTGACACTAAATGCTCAAGGGGGTTTTCTGCATTCTAAATATTGGGAACTGCGACCATGAACTCTGGAGTCAGAATTGTCTGGCCGTTGACAGTGAGGTTGTTACGGTGGAATAGGAAGTGAGTGACACTGCCACTCAGGGCTTGACCCCACCTTAGCTGTGGGTTTTGGGGCTGCACCTCGGTGCAGTAATTGAAAAAGACAAATTAAGAAATCCTAATGACACAAAGGTGTCTTATCACTATCTATGGAACATGCTTGTAAATAACTGTTTAACAGCACTTTGTTCATGTATGTTATATATTCATTGTGTTGATTGTTGCTGCATTGGTCGGGTGTATTTAAGGGCAACGTACGTCAGTCCCGATCAGTCTCGATGATGGGGACCTCTGGGTTGACCAATTATTGGGTGAATTCTCCCATCGGATTAGGTGCAGTAGGGGAGGCAGAAAGGGAATGTTTCTCACTATGGGAACCACTCCTTTGTCAGGGTTCTCTGCTTCCCGACGGCAATTTCATAATCGGCGATCGGGCGGAGAATCCATTTTTGCGACCGAATGGGGGGGCGGCGCCTGTTTTATGCAGGTTACGCATGCTCCGCCCCCTCCAAAATGGCGTCAGCACGGCGCTGGCCGAACGCCGTTGGGACGGCCTCAGGACTCCCCAGATGCTCTACACCCAATGGGCCGAGCTCCTGACCCTGCGGTTGACGCGTAGCGGCTGTGGACTATGGCCAGCGCCGCCACAGTCGGGCGGGAGCCGTGCTGCTGGCCGGGGAACATTGGCGAGGGCTGGGGGGACTGGTGGGGGGTGGCCAGCGGATGGCCAGAGGCAGTCCAGGGCGGCACGACCTGGCAGGTTGGGTCCGCGCATGACCGGAGCCATGTTGTACGGTGCGACTGCTGCAGGTCGTCACTGTGCACATGCACGGCCACGGGCCCGGCAATTCTCCGGCCATTTATTTTGTGGAGGCCGTGAGTTATACGTGGTGCAGCTGCTATACCCTCACCTGTCGCAGGATCGGTGCTGGGGCGCCGCCGATCTTTCCACGTAAAACGGCGCAGATCCTCTGGACATGTCCTCAAAATCAGAGAATCCAGCCCCAGAGCTTTCGTCTCCAGCATAATTAATTATGCACCCTGGGGTTTCGCGCCATCTTCTGTGGTGGTACAGGCTTGATGGCATGAGTTCTGCCATGATTTAAAAAGCAAGATGGATCTCCAGGAACACTCTGGAAACTTGACCTCCTCGATGGCACTGGAGCTGGATGATCCGCCTGATCGACCCTTCCCCCACTCATTGCGGTGTTCCAGGCTCACTGCCGGCCTCCATCCCGAACTCTGCAGGTAGCCCCAGATTTTCTGCAGCAAGTCCTGACTTCTGTACGCCATGTTGGTCCAGCCGTGGTCTGGACCGACGTGTTCGCCCGCTGGCTTAACGTGAAATCGGGGATATGGAGAAGATTCCGGTCAGACCTCCAAATGTATCCCATTAGCAGGATGCAAACTGGTATTCCTGAACCGCCATGGTGGGCAGCACCGGAAGATCCCGCTGTAACTTTGCACCGGGATGAGACTGATTTTTGGTTCTCCCGCCGAATTCTACCCCTACCCCTCTGCCAGCCGATCACTGGTGGAGAATTCCACCCAATGTGTCATATCATCCATAGTGGCATCTCTGACATGTGTACGATGAAACGTTGGGTATCATTTGTAAAGATGAGGGGCTGGATTCTCCAATTCTGGGGCTATGTCCCCTCGGCGGTATGGGAATGGTGGCGTTTTGCCGGGGGCTGGCAGGACGGCAGCGTAGAGCACCCGGCTCTAGCTGCCGACACGCCTGGAAGATTTGCTGGGTCCGTGGCTGCGCACGCGCATGGCGGCGGCCTGCAGTGGCTGCACCGTGCAACATGGTGGCCGCCGCTCGCGGACGTGGCCCGCGAAATAGCACCCCCCCCCCCCTTCGGCCGGCTCGCGCGCCCCAGACCACCCCCCCCCCCCACAGTGCCCCCAAGCCCCAAATAATGTCCCCCACCCTGTCCGCGGATCGGGCCTCCCCCAACCCTAGCGGTGCAGGACTTAGCCCGCAGCCGCCACGCCGCGTTCCCGACGGGTGAGACCATGAGAGACCCACGCCGTGGGGAACTTAGCCGGTCGGGGACGGAGCACCCTGGGTGGAGCTGGCATATGTGAGCGATGGACACCCGGATCATTCTCAGCCACCTCTGGCATTGCCTCGTTGCCATCTGCAGGTAGTTGCACCACCTGCAGCACATCTAGCGGCACGCCAATGCTCGCCGTCGCGCTGGTTCCTCGTTGCCGGCATCCCGCGTCGCCCGACCCTCTGCTGTCGCACCTTGTTGCTGTTCTGGCCACTGATCTGTCTAACCCAGGCCCAGCCACCACCAGTTCCCCGGCAGTTGTGCCAAAGCCGGCACAAGCATTCCTATTAACATAAACAGAGCTGACACTTCCGGTTGCGGCTATGCCTAGGTAGGTCGCACGTTCGGCAGCTCCCACCAAGAACGGACTTTTGGGCCCTTTAGAGGAGCCCCAGCGGCACCTGTACGACGGTTCCCAGTGTGGGAAGGTGATAGTAAGGTTCCCCCAGCACTGTATGGAGTGGACCAGGAGTGGAGCGACCAAAAAAGTGGTTTTGGAGCAGCAAAGAGAGCGGGGGAGGAAAAGCAAGATGGCGGCGGGTGGCCATCAAGCAGCGTGGGCGCAGTGGTCGCGGGAGCAGCAAGAGTTCCTTAAAAACTGCTTTGCGGAGCTGAGAGCAGAAATGCTGGCGCCAATGAAGGCGTCGATCGAAAAGCTGGTGGAGACCCAGAAGGCCCAAGGGGCGGCGATTCGCGAGGTGCGGCAGAAGGCCTCAGAGAACGAGGATGAGATTTTGGGCCTGGCGGTGAAGGTGGAGGCGCACGGGGCGCTACACAAGAAGTGGCAGGAGAAGTTTAAGGACCTGGATAACAGGTCGAGGAGGAAGCATCTTCGGATACTGGGTCTCCCTGAAGGAGTGGAGGGGTCCGATACTGGGGCATATGTAGTTACAATGCTCAACACGCTGATGGGCGTGGGAGCTTTCCCCGAGGCCCCTCGAGCTGGATGGGGCTCATCGGGTCCTGGCAAGGAGGCCGAAAGCCAACGAGCCGCCAAGGGCTGTAGTGGTGAGGTTCCACCGCTTTATGGACAGAGAGTGCGTCCTGAGATGGGCGAAGGAAGAACGGAGTAGCAGGTGGGAGAATTCGGAGATCCGTGTCTACCAGGAGTGGAGTGCGGAGGTGGCCAAGAAGAGGGCTGGTTTTAATCGGGCCAAGGCGGTTCTCCATCGGAAGGGGGTGAAGTTTGGAATGCTGCAGCCAGTGCGATTGTGGGTCACGTTTCAGGACCGTCACCACTATTTTGAGACGCATGATGAGGCGTGGACCTTTATTCAGACTGAAAAGCTGGACTCGAACTGAGGGCTTGTGGTGGGAGGGTGTTTACTGTATTTTGGGGGTGTTCTTCTTCTGGTTTCAGGTTGGGAAGTGGGGAAATGGGAAGGGGTGAGTGGATATGATGTGGGGGCTGAGTGAGAATGTGGGCTCCGGTACTGGAGGGGCAGGTCCCCGCTGATGAAGGGGGGGTTGGAAGCCCGGGGTTGGGGGGCTGTTGCGCGGTCGCAGAAAAAGGAGCTGCACCATAGGGGGCGGGAATGGAAATGTAGATTTATGAAAGGGAAACCATATTTGACAAACCTACAGTTGTTTTTTGAGGATGGAACGAGTAGAGTATTTAAGGGTGAACCAGTGGATGTGGTGTATTTGGATTTTCAAAAAGCCTTTTCTAAAGTCCCACATAAGAGGTTAGTATGGAAAATTAAAGTGCATGGGATTGGGGGAATATATTGGTGTGGATTGAAAATGTATTAGCAGACAGGAAACAGAGGGGAGGAATAAATGGGTCCTTTTCGAATTGGCAGACATTGACTAATGGGACCCCATAGGGATCAGTGCTCGAGCCCAGCTATTCACTGTATACATCAATGATTTGGATGAGGAATCAAAAGTAATATTTCCAAGTTTGCTGAAGACACAAAACTTAGTGGGAAGGTGAGTGGCGAGGAGGATGTTCAGAGGCCTCAAGGTGATTTAGACAAGTTGAGCAGGTGGGCAAGCGCATGGCAGATGCAGTATAATGCGAATAAACATGAAATTATTCACTGAACATGGAGAAAGAGAATGGCAGAGTATTATATAGATGGTGATAGATTGGGAAATGCTGGCGCGCAAAGTGATTTGGATGTCCTGGGACGCCAGTCACTGAAAGCAAGCATGCAGGTGCAGCAAGAAGTGAAGAAGGCAGAAGGGTCTGTTGATCTTCGTTGCAAGAGGATTTCAGTACAGGAGCAAGGATGTCTTACTGCAGCTGTACAGGGCCTTGGCGAGACCACACCCGGAGTATTGTGCACAGTTTTATCTCCTTATCTAAGAAAGGATCTACTTGCCATAGAGGGAGCGCAGCGAAGGCTCACCTGGCTGATACCTGGGGTGGCAGGACTGTCGCACGGGGAGAGAATAGGTCAACGGGGGCCGTATTCATTGGAATTTAGAAGATTGAGAGGGGATCTAATTGACACACAAAATTCTGAGAGGGCCGGACAGACTGGATGCAGGGAAGACGATGCTGGAGGATCTAGAACGAGGATCACAATCTCAGGCTGTGGAGGCCAAATCACTGAATATCTTTTGAATGAAATAGATACATTTCTTGACTTTAAAAGTGTCAAAAGGGTATGGGAAGACCACTGGAGTATGCAGCCAGACTCATGTTGAATTGCAGAACAGGCTTGAAGGGCCGAATGGCCTACTCCTGCTCCTATTTTCTGTTTCTATACAATTCACTTTAATTTTTGTTCTGATTTTTCAGACTTTTGGCAGCAAGAATTTGAAGCGAATCGGAGTGATCCTCCAAAGAGGGATCCTCATTCTCAGCATAGCCTGCTTTCCCTGCTGGGCCATCTTCATTAACGTCAAGCACATTTTACTGGCTTGCAGACAGTCTCCAGCGGTGGCCAAGTGAGTATCTTGTTTATTTTTAATTACAAAAGGAGATGCAGGTATCTGAGTGAAAGAAAGCAGGACATTCACTGGCTGGATGGCAGAGTGTGTTAGTGAACATGGCAGGGTGTGTGTTAGTGTGTTAGTGAACATGTGTGTTAGTGAACATGGCAGAGTGTGTGTTAGTGTGTTAGTGAACATGGCAGAGTGTTGGGTCAAGGAATGTTGGGAAGGAGGTTCCAAATTGCCTATTTACAGACACCGAGGGGTTAAAATCAGTTGGATCAGTGTCGAGCAGAGACCAGATGGTCTCGCCAACAGAGGGTGGGCCAATGAAATGGCGAGTCAGCCATCTTACAGTGGACACCACCTGGCATCCAGAGTAGGCAATATCACTGGGGGATAGCAACAGATCACAGTGTCGGCTTGATCAGAATGGGAACCAACTTAAAATTCACAAGAGATCAAAATAATGCAAGAGGGAAGGTAAGAGTGTTGCACGAGCCAGGTGTTCATACAAAGACCAGGGGCTGGATTCTCCGTTTCAGCGACTAAGTGCCGGCGCCAGCGGAGACATGTGTGGACTTTTAAGACCAAAAAATCACCACGGAACCTGCACCGATACCTGTACCGGTAAGGAGCTAGCACCGGCGGCGAGTGAAACTCCCGCGGACCGCGCCGAAAACGGCCGGAGAATGGACATGTCCTGGACCGGGCTGACAACATGGCGCGAACCCAATCCGCCAACCACGGCCCCACAGTCCACCCTCTGGCCACCACCCAGCCTTTGCAGAAGGGCTATGGAGAATCCCGCCCCAGGTTTACCTGAGACGGCCACTTCCCTTCGTTTTCCTTCTTTGTGCTTGACACGGGAGCCTGGCTGTGACTCTGTGCCAGGTCTGACCACCTGCTTTTCGTTACCATGGGACCTTTTATCAGTATTTCACTAATGCTGCAAGACTTTGCTGCCTGAGTTTACAGTTACTTTTGGTTACAGTTGCTGATGTTCTATGGTTTCCCTGTTAGTAACTTTAACTTCAACTTTCCTTACAGCTTAGCGGATCTCTATGTTTTGATATTTATTCCTGGCATTCCGGTATGTACTTTGTGATTGGTGACGCACACACATACACACACGCCTCAACTAACTTGGTAAGCTCACTATTCATCAAACTATATCCACCCGGATGACAAGTACAACATCAAAATACTGCGGATACTGGAAGCTTAACTAAAAGCTAAAATTACGGAAATGCTCAGCAGGTCTGGCAGCATCACCAATGGGAAAAACGCAAGAGGAGTGGCAGTGGCAAACCGCTACTGCCACTGGACTAGTAATCCAGAGACCCAGGGTAATGCTCTGAGGACCTGAGGAACTGGTTTCGAATCCCACAAGGGCAGATGGTGAAATTTGAATTCAATAAAATACCTGGAATTAAAAGTCTAATGATGACCGTGAAACTATTGTCGATTGTTGTAAAAACCCATCGGTTCGCTAGTGTCCTTTAAGGAAGGAAATCTGCCGTCCTCACCTGGTCTGGCCTACATGTGACTCCAGACGCACAGCAATGTTAAATGCTCTCCGAAATGGCCTAGCAACGCAGTCAGTTCAAGGGCAATTAGGGATGGGCAAATAATGCTGGCCCAACCCGTGATGCCCACATCACTTGAATGAATGACAAAAGAACAAATTAACACCCCCAATTTTTTGTGGGCTGGTGGAAACTCCACAGACCTTAAGCAGGGTTGGCTCAGATATGAAAGTCCCGCCTCCACTCCCAGCAGATTCCATTTTTGCTGGTAGGGGAAAGGGAGCAGGCTTGACTCACATGCGAAGAAAATCAGGACACATGTCTGCCAATCATTCAAGTTCTTTTAATCCCAACCCTTTAAAATAAAAAAGGCATGTCCTTGCCTACGGGAGTTGAAATAACGCAATATTTTCAGGTATTTAACTCCCCATTCCTGTTGAAGCTTGAAAATAAAACTGCCTTTGCCGGTGAGGGTTGACAAAATCTGTTCCAGGAGTTACGATAGCTGTATGTTGACATTATCCCAAGAACTATTGTTATATCATTATTAACGGTTGGATGCTTTCCACAACCTGAAATTATCCCAGCAAAGGTAATTGTAAGTTTACAGTTGATTGGCAGCTGAAAGAAGTTATTAAAAGATTCGCTGTGTTAGATGTGGGGTTATGAATACAAATCTGTTTGTTTTAATGAGGGTGAAGCACCTGAGGGACTTTTAATGTTTTGAAAGAGCATTCATGAATGAAAGTGCTTTTTATTGTAATGAAAGCTGGGATAAGTATAAAAATCTTTATTTCATCTAATCGTGACTCCTGAGGTCTGCCCATGATGGATACTAAGTGACTTGACATAGAGGGTGGTGGCTGGAAAGGCACGGAGCTAGCATGGATAATGCACAGAATGTGGGTGGGGTTGATGGGCTGTGAGGGGTGAGAGCTAGCGGGCCTAATATTTCACAAAACAACTGGGACGACGCTTCTACAATTGGCAGCTCCCTGCGCCTACCTCCAATTTGCATCCAGGGTTGACAGGCACGACTCCATCCCACCCCATCCATTCCCCCCTCCCACCTTGAAGAAATTCTTCCCAAGGTGGGTGCTCCAAACCAGGAAATGTCCCCACTTGAGGTATGTACATCACGAGGGAAAATCTGGCGCATTGTCTTAGGTCCGTGACCTTTCATCAGAGCTTTCCTCAGAGTTGCACCATGAGCGTCAGCCTAGATTGCTCTGGTGCAAGACACAAATCCACAATTATCTGATTCAGAGCCAGATGCACTAAGCCATGACTAGCACATTAGTGCTGCAGCTCAGGCCAAGTAGCACTTGTGCGAATAGTCTGCAGTCAGGTTGAACAGAATCCCAACACACCCCTGACTGAAACTTTTGAAGAAAGTATGAATGTAACTTCTTTCCTCTTTCAGTAGTGGTTTATACGCTGCTAATTATTTTTAATATTCTTTCTTAGGCTATATTTCTCTACCAGTTACAGATCAAATACCTTCAGAATCAGGTAAAGAAGCTGAATTGTGGAGCGTGCATGAAATTGCTTACAAATTATTGCAGGAAAATATATTTGAGGTGGCGTCAATGTTCATTGATAGACTGAGCGCAGAAACCTCCAAACAATTCGTCCACTTCACCGTCCATGCACCACTTTCTGCATATGTAGCAGAGTTTCGCAAATCACACATTGGACTTATCAATCATCCCACATCTCATCAAACCGGAGTGGAGGCGAGGGCAGGATTAAACGACTCCCTTACCAGTGGGTTTTCAGGGGGGCCTGTAAAATTGCCCCGGTAACCTGCCCTCCTTCCAGCTTGTGCCTGACTTTACAGGGAGAGGACGAGGCCGAGGGCAGCCTGACAGCCCACACTCCAGTTGGGGCCTTTAAGTGGTCAATTCATGGCCACATAAAAGCCACTTCCCACCTAGCCTCAATTTTAAGGGGGCTGGGAGAAGATCAGAGATGAGGGAGATGCTCAGCCGGTTACCCTGCTCGGGTTTCAGGCAATATGAGGGACAGCCTCACTCGCAGGCCCTGTTTCCAGATCACATGCTCCGCCCCCCCCCCCCCTCCCTCCCACCCCGCTGCACCCCCATATCTGCTCCCCCTGGTGGCTCCCTCCTTTTCCGGCCTCTCTACTCATCCACCCATCTCTGCCAACTACCCCCCTCACCTCACTCCAGGCCCCCGCTGCCATCCCTGCTGTGACAAACCCCACACCTGCACTGACCTTCATCCCGACTCCCAGAATGACACGTGGTACCGCTTGTAGTCCCAGCAGTGGCCACTGCCCTCACTGGCGCTGCTGGTTCCACAGAGCTGATGGCCATTGACCAGCAGCTCTTTCAGGCCGGGCTTCCTCCCGATTGATGGACCATAGATTATCATAGAATTTACAGTGCAGAAGGAGGCCATTCGGCCCATCGAGTCTGCACCGGCTCTTGGAAAGAGCACCCTACCCAATGTCAACACCTTCACCCAATCCCCATAAACCAGTAACCCCACCCAACACTAAGGGCAATTTTGGACACTAATGGCAATTTATCATGGCCAATCCACCTAACCTGCCCATCTTTGGACTGTGGGAGGAAACCGGAGCACCCGGAGGAAACCCACGCACACACGGGGAGGATGTGCAGACTCCGCACAGACAGTGACCCAAGTCGGACCATCCTTTGGATTCTACCCCAAGTCATTCTACCCCAAGTCATTCCCAATCCCAAGGGGCGGCCTAAGAAGAAGGTCCCTCATTTTAATGGTTGTTGCAAACAGAGAAAAGATTCCTAATATAATTCAAAAGTGGTGGCTGCAGCCATACAGTATTAGACAGCATTTGCACCACAGGAGTCGATCATACAATCCCACGCCCACTCTGGCGTGTGTGGCCCACATGAGCCTCCTCCTATCCTTTCTCATCTCATCCAATCGTATCCTTCTCGAGCTTCCTCCTTCGCGTGCTTATTTCGCTTACCCTCAATTGCACCTATGCTATTTCATCTCAACTATTCCTTGTGACTAGAGAAACAAAACTAGTTTCTCAGCCCCCCGGGATCAAACGGGGATCATTTCCACCTTCACAGCCTGGACCGTAATAGGGTGGAGTCCATCGTCACTGCAGAACCCGCCCAATTCTCCTGCTACTGAAATCAAAGGGGTAAAACGGGTGACCTCCACAATGAGCAAGCAACCTGCTTTGCCAGGTTATCACCCGGAATGCGAACGTAAACATTTACAGTGAATTATTATTTTTAATGACAGCGAATCATTCCCAAGATGAACTCACAGCTGATATAGTCGTTGTCGTTGTGCCCACATCCACGAGAGAGCCAGCTATTAAAGGAGGAAATTTGACATTGCCTTATTTGTCAATTGCTCCATTGTTGAGCCCAGCACAGAGTGAGGAATGGCAACATCGCGGGCCATGGCTGAATGAGTCCCTCATCAGGGAGACAGCAGGCTATTGAGTAGACCAGTGAAGTCAAAACTCCTGCATTCTGGGGAAGCACAGATCTGGTGGGCGGGATTCTCCGATTGCCGATGCCGAAATCGCGCTCGCCGATCGGCCGGAGAATCCCCGTTTACGCCGGAATTGGGGACGGTGCCGTTTTTCCGATGCTCCGTCACCTCAAAAACTGCGCGCTTGGGGATTACGACGCACGCAGTACGGGCGGCCTCAGGACGTCACCTGAGGCCCTCCCCCGAAGCTCCGCCCCCTATGGGCCGAGTCCCCGATGGCGTGGGACACGTGTGCTCACGGCGTTCGGCGACCTCGCGTGGCGGCTGCGGACTGAGTCATGTTGTACGGCGCGGCCGTATCCGCAGGTAAAGCCGCCGTGCGGCAGCCAGCCCCCCCACCGGACGGAGGATCGGTGCGGGGGCGGCGCCAACTTTTCGATCGTTAAACCAGACCGGCCCTGCGGACATAGCCACAGGTTCAGAGAATCCAGCCGAGAGTATCTGCCTGGAGTGCAAAGAATAGGAATTTGATGATTTAACTGCAAATGTGGGAATGACCAACAATCAAATGTTCCAGCAATGAACCTGATTCAACCGAGGGGAAATTGGCCCTCCTCGTTTGGGGGAGCAGTGTATCCTGCACATGGACATTAGGAGAGCAGTCGTACTCTAGCTTCCCGCTATCCTGGCACCATATCCTGTTGGTTTATTGAAGGATAATTTCAGCAATGACTATTGTTTTGTTCCCAACTCAGGGGATCACCATGCCTCAGGTTTTCACTGGCCTCATAGCCAACATCATCAATGCTATCATCAATTACATCTTCATCTTCGTGCTGAAGCTGGGAGTGCAGTAAGTGACAAGCATCTTTAAAAAGTTTAAAATATCTGGGATAAATTTTCACTGGATGATAACCCAGCCTTCATCAGAAGCTGCTGTTAATATTGTAATAATCCCCCACGTGGATGACCCGATTGATTTCACCATGGGGCTCAAGGAATACCAGCGCCCCCACTAAAGGGTGGGGGTCCAACAGCGAGGCTTGTTAGATCGGGCCGATAAAACCAGCCAGGTTGGGAAGCAGCATCTTCTGACTGGTCCCAGCTGGCACTGGATGTACCGCTGCAGCCTTGCATTTATTTACAGAATAAAGCTCGAAGTTTAAATCCTTCTCGGGGCTCCTGTGATTATAATATACATTCAAACTTGTTTTCCAGAGGCTCGGCCGCTGCCAATGTTATCTCTCAGTACTGTCAAACCATTCTCCTGTTTGGATACATTCGATGGAAAAAGCTATACGTCGAGACATGGGCAGGTAGGTTTTGGAGTGATCTCTGTATATCAATGTACATGATCAATGTATGTAAAACAAGTACAGTCAACTCAACACTAGAGTCTCACTCTCAGATGGTATAAGAAAGACTTTCCCGCTCCTTCTGAGAGAGTGTGCTTCAGGAGAGTGAACAGACAAGGGGCGGGATTCTCCGAACCCGCGCAGGGTCGGAGAATCGCCGGGGGGGGGGGGGGGGCGGGGGCGCAAATCCTGCCACGCCGCTCCGACGCCGGGCTGCCGATTTTCCGGTGACCGGACAATCAGCGGCAATCGCACCAGCGCGGTCACTGCAGCGCCGGTCGGGGGCCGTTAAAAGCGGCCCCGGGTGGCGATTCTCCACGCTCGATGGGCCGAGTTCCGCCGCCGTCATTCACGTATGGTCCGACCCGGCGGGACCTCACCGAATGATCGGGGGCCAACGATCGGCGGACGCACCAATTCTGGGGGGAGCCTATGCTCCTCCGCGCCGGGTCCCTGTAGGGCTCCGCCATGTTGCCCGGGGGCAAGCGCGAAGACGGCCGTGACGCGCATGCGCGGACCCGCGCCGGCCGTGTAGGGCCGGCTTTTGACGCCGGAGCAGCGCACAGCACTCCGGCGCCGTTCTAGCCCCCGAGGAAAGAGAGAATGACTGGGCCGAGAGGCCCGTAGATGCCGGCGTCGCTCGCGCCGGTTTTGACGCTGGCGTCAACACTTGGGGCGTCATTCTCCGCCGGCGGGAGTCTCCGTTCTGCCGGCGCTCGGGGGTTTCCCGACGGCGTGGGGGTGCCCCACAATGGGAAACCCCATTGACCGGCCGATGTTACGGAGACTACCGCCGGCCGGTCGGCGCAGAAATGTGGCGGGGCGGGTAGGAGAATTTCGCCCATGGTTGGGATTTCGGAGAATCCCGGCCAATACATAGAGTAGCTAGAGAGAGAGTGAAGTTATAAATTATTTCATTATTACATTATATAGTTAGTTAGTTATCTTTACTGTATTTTATTTCTTTTACTAGCTGAGTATTAAGTAAAAAGGACTCACAAACATTACTAATATTACTCAATAAATTAGTTCATCTTTACAAGAAGACTATTGTTCATTTCAACTCGGCTGGTTCAAAGAGTAATAAACTATATTACACAAGGTAATATAACAAGTTTCAGGGAGGCTAGTTTGCATTTTAGGCAATGATGTGAAATGGACAATATTCAATTAGACCCTCATTATACACCCCCCTGGCGGTACTTAACATGGCAAAAACATGAAGATACACCAAGAGTACATTTGAACGCTAAAGTGATTCATAGAAAAAGGCCCTTCGGCCCATTGTGTTTGTGCTGGCCATCAAGCACCTACCTGTTCTGATTAAATGTTCCAGCACTTGGTCCATGGCCTTGTATGCTAGGGCGTTTCAAATGCTCATCTAAATGTCGCTTAAATGTTTCAGACAGTGAGTTCCAGACTCCCATCAGTCTCTGGGTGAAATGTTATTTCCTTAAATCCCCTCTGAATCTCTTGCCCTCTTATCTTAAATCTATGCCCCTGGTTAGTGGCCCCTTTACTAAGTGCAACACGTTCTTTCTATCTAGCCTATCTACATCCCTCATAATTCTGTACAATTAATTCACATCCCCCCCCCTCAGCCTTCTCTGCTTTATGGAAAACAACCCCAGCCTAACCAGCCTCTCTTCACAGCTGAAATGCTCCAGCCCCGGGCGACATCCTGGTGAATCTCCTCTGCACCCCCTCCAGTGCAACACATCCTTCCGATAGTGCGGTGACCAGACTAGCTATGGCCTAACAAGCGTTGTCCAACAAGCGTTTTCTGCAGCTCCACCATAACCTCTCTATTCTTATATGTGTCGTAAATGATGTTCTCTCATCCTACGTATTACTGTGCTTGTAACTCTTGTTTTTTTTTGTGTGTAGGGTGGACTGCTGACTGTCTGCAGGAGTGGGACCAATTTACACGTCTCGCAATTCCTAGCTTGCTTATGTTATGTATAGAATGGTGGGCATTTGATATTGGAACTTTCCTCGCAGGTAAATAAATTACCTTACTTGTTAAAAAGTAGACCTTTTCTATTGTTAATTGGGTGAGATGATGACAAATATCAGTCTACATTATACAGAGCAAATAGATACACACAAAGGAGAGTGATGAATGCAGAAATTGTTCGATATTATATTTTATATCTGTTGCGGTAGTGCTATTAAAAGCCTGGGTTAAGGTATAGGGCGGTATTCTACCCCCTCCCCCCGTCGGGTGGGAGAATCGCCGGGGCGCCGCGCGAATCGCGCCATGCCGCACCGACCCCCCCCCCGCACGCAATTCTCCCCCCCCCCCGAAACCAGCGCCGCACGAATCGCGCCGGGCCGTTCAGAGAATCGGGACCAACCGATCGGCAGGCCGGTCTCTCTGTCGGCGAACCTCCTTTCTTCCGCAGGCGAGCCTGGACCCATCCGCCATGTTTGTGCGGGGACGGCCTGGGGGAGGACGGCCACCACACATGCGCTAGTTGGCGCCGGCCCAACTGCGCATGCGCGGGATCCAAGGCGGCGCGTCTTTTACGCGGCGCCGAGACTCTGATGCGCGCCAAGGGCCCCCCCCCCGTAAATCCCGCGACGCTCCTGCTAGCCCCACGGAGAGGGGAGAATAGGGGTCTGGGAACGGGCGCAGTCTGTTTCCAGAAACACTTTGGTTTTTACTCCGGCGTCGGCACTTAGACTCCCGTTGGGAGAATCCTGCCCATAAACCTTGGGCGTCATAAACCCCCCGCCGGGTCGGAGAATGGCCGTTGGCCGCCGTGAATCCCGCCCCCTGCCCCCGTCGAAGTCTCCGGTACCGGAGATTGGGCGGGGGCGGGAATTGGGCCGCGCCGGTTGGCTGGACCCCCCACTCAATTCTCCGGCCCGGATGGGCCGAAGTCCCGCCCAGAAATTGCCTGTCCCGCCGGCGTAAATCAAAGCTGGTATTTACCGGCGGGACCAGGCGGCGTGGGCGGGCTCCGGGGTCCTGGGGGGGACGCGGGGTGATCTGACCCCGGGGGGTGCCCCCACGGTGGCCTGGCCTGTGATCGGGGCCCACCGATCCGCGGGCGGGCCTGTGCCGTGGGGGCACTCTTTCCCTTCCGCCTCCGCCATGGCCTCCACCATGGCGGAGGCGGAAGAGACTCTCCCCACTGCGCATGCGCGGGAAACTGTCGGCGGCCGCTGACGCTCCCGCGCGTGTGCCGCATTTCCACGCCAGCTGGCGGGGCACCAAACGCCATTTCCGCCAGCTGGCGGGGCAACAAACGCCACTTCTGCCAGCTGGCGGGGCGGAAATCCCTCCGGCATTGGCCTAGCCCCTCAATGTTGGGGCTCGGCCCCCAAAGATGCAGAGCATTCCGCACCTTTGGGCCGGCGCGATGCCCGTCTGATTGGCGCCGTTTTTTACGCCAGTCGGCGGACATCGCGCCGTTGGGGGAGAATTTCGCCCATGGTCGGAGTATTTTTAAAGAACCTACATTGAGGTATCCAGACTGTGTGTCTGCTAAAGCTGTAAGTAAGGTGTCGTAAAAAGTGAGTTAATCCATGGTTTCTAACCATTTACTTGTTTACATATAGATGGCTAATCATATATTGTTATGCTTCCTGGTGATTCGCTGGGGTGTAGATAATTTGTGAGGGATTGTATTTAGTCCTAGCTAAGCAGGCGATGGAATATCTTAATGGGATACATATGATGTAATTAATGGGAGGAGCCAGGTCTGTCTATAGTTTTGAAGTCTGTTATAAGGTTTTAAGTTGAACAGCAATTTGCCATAGAATTTAAGCCTGACAAGACAGAAGTGTGCTGGACCTACTCTTGAAAGGGTTTCTTTCTCTCCAAAAGATCTGCATAGAAATAAGCAAGTATACTTGTTCTATTAACTTTATTTATAAGTGTGATTTGAACTGTATTGGGTTGCTTAATTGGAGTTAGTAGCAGGTACAGATAGTAAGTTAACATTTTTCCTTGTGTTTAAGAACTGTTTAAGTGATAATTGTAAAGCTACTTCTTTGATGTTAATGTGATTAATACTGTGTTTCAATTAAAGTTTGTTTGAACATAAAAGATACTTAGTGGTCAGTGTTATCACTCCTGAAGTGAAGTATCCTTTCCTCACAGTTTTACAAGTAGAACCATTGTTTGGGGTACTTATCTGGGGCGTCATTCTCCGACCCCCCGCCGGGTCGGAGAATGGCCGTTGGCCGCCGTGAATCCCGCCCCCGCCCCCGCCGAAGTCTCCGAAGGGAGAAAAGTCGGCGGGGCGTTAATGGCGCCGCTGCCGCGGAGAATGTCACGGGCCTGCGCAAGGCAGCCGATTTTCGGCCTGCCGATATTCTCCCTTCCGGATGGGCCGAAGTCCCGTCGACGTGATGACCGTTCACGTCGACGTCAATCAAACCTCCTTTTCATCGGCGTGACCCGGTGCTCCAGGCTCACGCCGACCAGCGAGGAGGTGAGTGACGGCCTGGGGGGTTGGCTCTGGGCAGGAAATGGCGTGGCCGCAGACTGATTGCCTGAGAAGAGGTGTGTCTCGGCTTGTGTGTGTGCGGCGGGGGGGGGGGGGGGTGGTTAGAGTAGGCTGGGCTCCGGGGGAGTGCCGGGAGGGGGTCCGTGCCGGGGTGGAGGTTGTGGAGGGGGTCCGTGCCGGGGTGGAGGTTGGGGGTTGTGGAGGGGGTCCGTGCCGGGGTGGAGGTTGGGGGGGGGGGGTCCGTGCTGGGGTGGAGGTTGGGGGTTGGGGAGGGGGTCCGTGCCGGGGTGGAGGTTGGGGGTTGTGGAGGGGGTCCGTGCCGGGGTGGAGGTTGGGGGTTGTGGAGGGGGTCCGTGCCGGGGTGGAGGTTGGGGGTTGTGGAGGGGGTCCGTGCCGGGGTGGAGGTTGGGGGGGGGGGGTCCGTGCTGGGGTGGAGGTTGGGGGTTGTGGAGGGGGTCCGTGCCGGGGTGGAGGTTGTGGAGGGGGTCCGTGCCGGGGTGGAGGTTGGGGGTTGTGGAGGGGGTCCGTGCCGGGGTGGAGGTTGGGGGTTGTGGAGGGGGTCCGTGCCGGGGTGGAGGTTGGGGGGGGGGGGTCCGTGCTGGGGTGGAGGTTGGGGGTTGTGGAGGGGGTCCGTGCCGGGGTGGAGGTTGTGGAGGGGGTCCGTGCCGGGGTGGAGGTTGGGGGTTGTGGAGGGGGTCCGTGCCGGGGTGGAGGTTGGGGGTTGTGGAGGGGGTCCGTGCCGGGGTGGAGGTTGGGGGGGGGGGGTCCGTGCTGGGGTGGAGGTTGGGGGTTGTGGAGGGGGTCCGTGCCGGGGTGGAGGTTGTGGAGGGGGTCCGTGCCGGGGTGGAGGTTGGGGGTTGTGGAGGGGGTCCGTGCCGGGGTGGAGGTTGGGGGTTGTGGAGGGGGTCCGTGCCGGGGTGGAGGTTGGGGGTTGTGGAGGGGGTCCGTGCCGGGGTGGAGGTTGGGGGGGGGGGGTCCGTGCTGGGGTGGAGGTTGGGGGTTGTGGAGGGGGTCCGTGCCGGGGTGGAGGTTGTGGAGGGGGTCCGTGCCGGGGTGGAGGTTGGGGGTTGTGGAGGGGGTCCGTGCCGGGGTGGAGGTTGGGGGTTGTGGAGGGGGTCCGTGCCGGGGTGGAGGTTGGGGGGGGGGGGTCCGTGCTGGGGTGGAGGTTGGGGGTTGGGGAGGGGGTCCGTGCCGGGGTGGAGGTTGGGGGGGGGTCCGTGCCGGGGTGGAGGTTGGGGGGGGGTCCGTGCTGGGGTGGAGGTTGGGGCGGGGGGGGGTCCGTGCCGGGGTGGGTGATGGGAGGGCAAATGAGTTGGTCCACCTGGCCAGGTGCCAGCCTCCAACAGTTGGACCCATGCGGTCCATGCCACCTGGCTGGGGGGAGGAGGGGATATGGGCAATGATGACATGTCGTCGTTCCCCTCCCCCCCACCAGGTCGTCATGTTTTCAGATCATCCAGCGATGTTGGCCGCCGTGGTGGCAGCCGCTCATGTCTATGTTGCCCTGGATGAGGAGGAGGAGGAGGAGGAGGAGGAGGAGGAGCGTGCCAGAGAGGCGGCGCAGGCTGCCGCAGAGGGGCAGGCGGCAGCCGCCCAGGCTGGAGGGACACCTGACCGACAGGACGAGGAGGGGGAGGAGGACGTCGCGGCCCCACGGCAACGGAGGCACCCGAGGGCGCCCCGTGTGTACCGGCCCCGGCAGTCATACCAGGACCTCACGGACCGGGAATGCAGGAGGAGACTCCGGATGAGCCGGGAAACCGTGGCACACATCTGCCACCTGCTGGCACACCTGTCACCGCGTGGCACTGGCGGGGGACACCCTCTCCCCGTGTCCGTCAAGGTTACGGTGGCCCTGAACTTTTATGCAACGGGGTCATTCCAGGCACCGAGTGGGGACCTGTCCGGCATATCGCAGACATCGGTGCATCGGTGCATCCGGGCAGTGACAGATGCCCTTTATGCCATGGCGCACCGCTACATCCGCTTCCCCGTGGACCGGGCCAGCCAAGATGCCCGGGCCGTGGGCTTCTCTGCCATTGCCGGGTTCCCCATGGTCCAGGGCGCGATCGATGGGATGCACGTCGCCGTGCGGCCACCTGCAGATAACAGGGCCGTGTTCACTAATAGGAAGGGGACCTATTCGATGAACGTACAGGTGGTCTGCGACCACCGCATGATGATCCTGCACGTCTGCGCCCGTTACCCAGGCAGTGTACACGACTCATTCGTGTTGTCGCGGTCATCCATCCCCGGCATGTACGAGGGACGCCATCCCCGGCTGAGGGGCTGGTTGCTGGGCGACAGGGGCTACCCATTGCGATCGTGGCTGATGACGCCTATACGGAGGCCACGCAATGAGGCGGAGAACCGCTACAATGATGCCCATGTAGCGACAAGGGGAGTGATCGAGAGGTGCTTTGGCGTGCTGAAGATGCGTTTCAGGTGCCTGGACCTCTCTGGGGGCGCCCTCCAGTATCGGTCAGATAGGGTCGGCCGCATCATTGTGGTGTGCTGCGTCCTGCACAACATAGCCCAGCAGAGGGGCGATGTGCCGCAGGCAGAGGAGGGCGGAGTGGAGGAGCAGCAGGAAGAGGCCCAGTCCTCCCCAGATGAGGGGGATGGGGGCAATGGTCAGGGCAGACGGGGTAGACACAGACGGGTGGCTGTCCACCGTTACCGGCTGGCCCAGCGGGCACGGGACAGACTGATAGACGCCCGCTTCACTGACTAGATGGGCGTGGGAATCGGGTAGTATGGCCACAGACCGCACACCATGACAACAGCCGACCACCCACACCCCCCACCCATCCATCCACCCAGCACCATCACCCCCCTCCCCAACCCCACACACCCCACCCGCATGCACACCACCCCCCCACTCCCAATTGCCGATCCACCGGCGGCACAACGGGCCGGGCTCACCCAGTTGCGGGTGGACGCGTGTCTATCGCAGGCCATGGAGAATGATGACAGCCCGCCTCCGATGAGCTCCTGGCTCTACATCGTTGGACTATGTCTGACCCATGGCCACAGTACCACCATCCACCCGGACCATCCCTGCATGCGGCTGTGATACTGCAGCGCACGGTCCCGTCCTCTGCCCGGGGGATGTTGATGGCGGCCCAGGGGGAAGGGGGCAGACTCACCTGGGGCTGAGGTAAGACCACCCCTCACACACACACTTGCGCTCAACGTACATGACACCCCCGCACACTTTGGACAGAGCATAAAGGCAGCTTCGGTAGGTGTAACATTGACTTTAATAACCAAAGGAGTTCATGCACGTGCCCTAGCGCCTAAAACTCATCTGTGCCCTGCACCCGTGCCAACTTACTCAGTGTCTAATTGTTTGGCCTTACGGGCCCTTTGACTACGTCTACGTGGTTCCCCAGACGGTACAGCAGAACTGGAGGTGGACTCCTGTGATTCCTGCCCTCTGACACTGGATCCCTTTGGCGGCCGTTTCCTGGGGCGTCCTGGCCTAGATGGGCCAGGCTGCGGCCCGGGCGACTGGGATGGCGAGCTGCCAGCCTGTCCTGCCCGTTGCCCACCCGATGCACCTGGGACGGAAGGGGGGGAGTCCGAGGTGTCGCGGTGTACCGGGACCTCCCCTACAGAGGGAGCCGGGATGGACCACACCACCTCCTCCTCCCTCGGGGTGCCCGATGGCCCCCAGGCCTCTACATGGGTGGGGGATGCGAACGGACTGGCCATCCGACGCGCCCCCGACATCTGGCGCTGCCAGTCCTGGAGGCCCGTGCTGGTATCGACAGGGGTCTGCAGGTTTGCAGCCATGGAGCCCAGGGGGTTGTCGAACCCTGTCTGCGACAGTGCGACGCCAGCTCGCACATGGCCACTGGCGCCGATGCCCTCAGCGATGGCCTGCTGAGACTGGGCCATGGCCTGCAGAGACTGGGCCATGGCCTGCAGAGACTGGGCTATGGCCTGCTGAGACTGGGCCATGGCCTGCTGAGACTGGGCTATGGCGTTGAGCGCCTCTGCCATCTGGCGCTGGCACTGGCTCATGGCCTCCTGTGAGAGGGCAGCCATTTCCTGGGCCACAGACGCCGCCTGCACGGAAGGCCCCAGGCCTCGCAAACCGTTCCCCATGTCTGACACCGTCGCACCCATTGCCTCCACCGCGGACGCCACCCGTGCGGTGTCAGCCTGGGTGGCACGCATGACCGGGACCACTCCCAGCTCCTGGACGCGGGTGGACTCCTCCACCTGCGACCGCAGCCGCCGCAAGCCACCCGTCACCCTATTCGCTCGTCTCCGTGTCGGTGGTTGCATCGGATCTATGTGTGGGTGTGGTAACTGCAGGAACCCGGGATCCATCTGGGCGGCAGATGTTCGCTTGGCCTGGGCTGCCCTCCGACCGCCCGGTCCCTCTGCTGCTCCTACCTCCACCTGCTGTACCGGGACGGCTGTGTTGTGCGCACCAGTGAGTGTACCAGACGCCTCATCACTAAAGTGCCCAACCGTGGTGAGTGTTTCTGCGATGGTGGAGGGTGTTGGTGACAGCAGTGGCGTTGTGTCGTGCTCTTCGTCCCACTCTGAGTCCATGGCACTTTGGGGTGGGGGTTCGTCTCCACCCATCCACTCTGAGTCACTGTCCGGTATTTCGTCTTCCCGGGTAGGGGTGTCCTGGGTAGTGCTGTCCCGGGTAGTGCTGTCCCGGGTAGGGGTGTCCTGGGTAGTGGTGTCCCGGGTAGGGGTGTCCTGGATAGTGGTGTCCTGGGTAGTGGTGTCCTGGCTCGGATGTGACGGGGGCCTGTGGCTGCCCCCCTCATCGCTGGGTGGTCGCTCCCGCACGTGACGGGGGTGTCGTCTCCCTGTTGCTCCAGGTCTCTCCGTCTCCCGTGGTCTCCGAGGGGCATCCTGCGGGCGTCGCATGCTGGAGGGTTCGGGTCTCTCCGTCTCCCGTGGTCTCCGAGGGGCATCCTGCGGGCGTCGCATGCTGGAGGGTTCGGGTCTCTCCGTCTCCCGTGGTCTCCGAGGGGCATCCTGCGGGCGTCGCATGCTGGAGGGTTCGGGTCTCTCCGTCTCCCGTGGTCTCCGAGGGGCATCCTGCGGGCGTCGCATGCTGGAGGGTTCGGGTCTCTCCGTCTCCCGTGGTCTCCGAGGGGCATCCTGCGGGCGTCGCATGCTGGAGGGTTCGGGTCTCTCCGTCTCCCGTGGTCTCCGAGGGGCATCCTGCGGGCGTCGCATGCTGGAGGGTTCGGGTCTCTCCGTCTCCCGTGGTCTCCGAGGGGCATCCTGCGGGCGTCGCATGCTGGAGGGTTCGGGTCTCTCCGTCTCCCGTGGTCTCCGAGGGGCATCCTGCGGGCGTCGCATGCTGGAGGGTTCGGGTCTCTCCGTCTCCCGTGGTCTCCGAGGGGCATCCTGCGGGCGTCGCATGCTGGAGGGTTCGGGTCTCTCCGTCTCCCGTGGTCTCCGAGGGGCATCCTGCGGGCGTCGCATGCTGGAGGGTTCGGGTCTCTCCGTCTCCCGTGGTCTCCGAGGGGCATCCTGCGGGCGTCGCATGCTGGAGGGTTCGGGTCTCTCCGTCTCCCGTGGTCTCCGAGGGGCATCCTGCGGGCGTCGCATGCTGGAGGGTTCGGGTCTCTCCGTCTCCCGTGGTCTCCGAGGGGCATCCTGCGGGCGTCGCATGCTGGAGGGTTCGGGTCTCTCCGTCTCCCGTGGTCTCCGAGGGGCATCCTGCGGGCGGTGTGCATCTGCGGGGATGGGTGCCTGGACGTTTGGTCCTGCGATACACAATGAAGCATGCATGGTTAGACATCAGGCAGTGATCAGGTGATACGGGAGAGGGGGATATAGGGGAGGGGGGATATGGGGACGGGCTGTTGGTGGCTCACTTGCTCGTGGGGCCCCGACCTCTGCATCAGCAACCTCCCGGTCGTCAGGTCCGCCAGCCAGTTCCAGGGCCCTTTCCTCGTGTACGGTCAGTGGCCTCTCATCAGCGGGCCCTCCTCCAGTCCTCACATGCTCCCTATTGTTGTGTGCGCGCTTCTCCTGGGGGGGGGGGGGGGGGGGGGTGGTGGCAGGGGTAAAAGGCAACAGTGTTAGGCAGGTATATGAATGCACGCCATCGGTTGCGCGTGCATTGCAGAGGTTAAGGTTAGGGCTGGATTCACTTGGGGATATGGGGGAGGGGGGATATGGGGGAGGGGGGATATGGGGGATATGGGGGAGGGGGGATATGGGGGATATGGGGGAGGGGGGATATGGGGGATATGGGGGAGGGGGGATATGGGGGAGGGGGGAATATGGGGGATATGTGGGAGGGGGGATATGGGGGAGGGGGGATATGGGGGAGGGGGGGATATGGGGGAGGGGGGATATGGGGGATATGGGGGAGGGGGGATATGGGGGAGGGTGGATATGTGGGAGGGGGGGATATGGGGGAGGGGGGATATGGGGGAGGGGGGATATGGGGATATGGGGGAGGGGGGAATATGGGGGATATGGGGGAGGGGGGGATATGGGGGAGGGGGGAATATGGGGGATATGGGGGAGGGGGGATATGGGGGATATGGGGGAGGGGGGGATTTGGGGGAGAGGGGATATGGGGGATATGGGGGACGCTCACCCTGCCTGCTCTGACGAGGTCGTTCACCTTCTTGTGGCACTGGGTGCCTGTCCGTGGTGTCAGGGCCACAGCGGTGACGGCCTCTGCCACCTCCCTCCACAGACGCCGGCTGTGGCGTGGGGCAACTCTGCGGCCGTGCCCGGGATACAGGGCGTCCCTCCTCTGCTCCACCGCATCCAGGAGCGCCTCCACATCGCGTGACTCGAACCTCGGGGCTGAGCGACGGCCAGCCATCAAGTCGGGTGTTGCGGTCGGCTGTTCCGGTCGGGTGGGGGGGGAGCTGCGCGGCCTTATGAGCCGTCACGCCGTGCAGCGCGTATGACGCTGCACGGCGTGAACCACTGCGCAAGCGCGGATCCCGTTACGTCGCTGCTAGCCCATTTCGGGCCGCAGACTATCGGCCCATTTTTATGACGTGACGCAAGTGGGATTTGCGCCGTTTTTTGCGCCGATCGGCGGACTTTCCGCCGATAACGGAGAATTTCGCCCCTGATATCCGAACAAAAGTTGAGGTCTGGTCCAGTATCCTAACAGGAAACAAGCAGGTCTGAGGATATGGGGTCGACCATTTAGGACAGAGACGAGGAGACATTAATTTACCCAGAGGGTGGTCGGCCTATGGAATTCGCTGCTACTGATAGTCGAGGCCAGTTCGATATTGCACTTGGGACAAAGGGGATCAAAAGGATATGGGGGGAAAGGCGGGATCAGGATATTGAGTTGGATGATCAACCATGATCATAATGAATGGCGGAGCAGGCTCGAAGGGACGAATGGCCTCCTCCTGCTCATTTTTTCTATGTTTCCATGACCCGGGGGTCACAGAGTGAAGATCTGTTTCAAAGATCTCTGTGCCTCTGGATGTTATTTTTATTATAAATTGAGAGTGCCCAATTATTTTTTCCAATTCAGGGGCAATTTAGCGTGGCCAATCCACCTCCCCTGCACATCTTTGGGTTGTGGGGGTGCGACCCACGCAGACACGGGGAGAACGTGCAAACTCCACACGGGCGGTGACCCGGGGCCGGGAACGAACCCGGGTCCTCAGCGCAGTAGGCAGCAGTGCCAACCACTGCGCCACCATTCCGCCCCCTGTGAATGGTTAACCTTTCCCTTTAGAATGTTTCTCTGAGGCTGACCCAGCTTCCAGGGGAGGATCGTTCCGCAAAAATAAAACAACAAGTTACTCAGAAACTCATTGGCTTCGGTGGCAGCAAGGTCCCTTTAAGGGGTGATCCCTCCTCGTCCACCTGACCGGCTCTGGGCCTATCATGCATGAGCTCATGAACCCTGACGAATCGGGAATTAGCAGAGGGCCCTGCCTTAATAAACCCCTTTTGCTGATACAAGAAGCCTCCGCAGTGTTGCCTCAAGCTACCACATTGATGACGAGGATTTAAGTGGACGAGGATCGCAAGTCATCGCCAGTTTCATAATGTGTGGGAGAAGGGGTTACCTCGGGAGCCTCCGGAAGAAAAAAAGAAGGCAAAGTCACCGAGTGGGAAAAAAACATTCCTATGATTGGGAAACCCGATCAGTTCGACCAGGGAGCCAAAGACTGGGGCCAATGTACTGAGTGGCTCCGGTACTTCTTTACTGCTAATGAGATCAAGGGGGAAGACAAACAAGACAAACAGGTCTCTAATGGTCTTATGGTCTTAAAAGATTATTTTGTTAACAGTTTGTGGGCCCCAGACCTACAACCTCATGAGGAATGTTCCATCCCCGGGGGAGTTCCCAACACAAAATCATTTGACCAATTGGTGGCGCTTGTGAAGGACCACTTCAACCGCAGACCCTGCATCATACATGTTGAATTCGGCTGTCGGGGATCCAGGGGAGGTGGATGCAGATCTCAGCTTTCGTCAGCAGACTCTGCCGAATGGTCGAACATGGCCGATTCGCCATGGCTTTGGACGACATGCTGGGCGACTGCCCGCTGTGCGGCATCAGTGGCATCAACGTGCAGAGGAAACTGCTGGCCGAGATAAGGATTTCCCTGGATAAGGCGATGGAAATAGCCCAAGCAACCGAATGTACTGAGAGGAGCATGCCAATGCGTGCAAGAGAGTGAGGTAAAGAAACTGTGGAGCAGCATGGCTAACAGAGGTGCACCCAGGTTGACAGGCATAGGGGAAGTTCAGCCATGACCCCAGAAGCAGGATCAAAGTCAGAGGTCAGGACGGGTCATCAACCCATCAGACACAGGAGGACCGAAAGGTCACAAGATTTCTCAGCTCAGTTGGCCGTGAAATGTTTGTGCTGCTACAGAATCTCGTTCACACAGCAAAACCAGGCGACAAATCCGTCAGTGAATTAATGAAACTCTTAATGGGACATTTTCTCTCCTAAACCGGCATTGATTGTAGAAAGGTTCCGATCCCACTGCCGTAGTCAGGAAGAAGGTGAAACGCTGTTACAGTTTGTAGCGTTTTGAAGAAGATATTGTGACTTTGGTACAACACTTGATGATACACTCCGAAACAGGCTGGTTTGTGGATTATGAAGCAACTCAGATGAAGCTGCTTACTGCAAATGTTTTAACTCTAAAAGCTGCTGTGGGAGTTGCCAGATGTATGGAGCTGGCAATGAGAGAAGCTTCACTGATAGGGGGGTGGAGCAAAGATCCACAAAATGAATACCTCAAGGAACAAGGCTGCAAAGCTGCCACCATGTCACCGTTTCTTTTTAATAAACATTTTATTGAGGTATTTTTGGTATTTTAACAACAACAAAATAAACAATGTACATGAAACTATAAACATAGTGCAAAAGCCATCTCCCTCCCTTACAGGTCCCTTATTAACCCCCTACTCTAAGCTAAACTAAACCCCCCCCCACTTCTGCTGACGATTAATTTCCGCGAAGAAGTCGACGAACGGTTGCCACCTCCGGGCGAACCCTAACGGTGACCCTCTCAAGGCGAACTTGATTTTCTCCAAACAGAGAAAGCTAGCCATGTCCGATAGCCAGGTCTCCGACTTCGGGGGCTTCGAGTCCTTCCAAGCTAATAGGATCCGTCTCCAGGCTATCAGGAAGCAAAGGCCAGAACGTCTGCCTCTTTCTCCTCCTGGATTCCCGGGTCTTCCGACACCCCGAAAATCGAGACCTCTGGACTCGGTGCCACCCTTGTTTTTAACACCGTGGACATGACATCTGCAAACCCCCGCCAAAATCCCCTGAGCTTCGGACATGCCCAGAACATGTGGACATGGTTCGCTGGTCCTCCCGCACATTTTGCACACCTGTCTTCCACCCCAAAGAATCTGCTCATCCGGGCAACTGTCCTGAGAGCCCGATGAACGACTTTGAATTGTATCAGGCTGAGCCTGGCACATGTTGTGGACGCGTTGACTCTACTCAACGCGTCCGCCCATAGACCATCCTCTATCTCTCCTCCCAGCTCCTCCTCCCATTTGCGCCTCAGCTCCTCGGTCTGCGTCTCCTCTGACCCCATAAGTTCCTTGTAAATGTCAGAGACGCTCCCTTCTCCTACCCACCCTCTGGAAACTACCCTGTCCTGAATCCCCCTTAGCGGTAGGAGTGGGAAGGTTGACACCTGTTTACGTACGAAGTCCCGCACCTGCAGATACCTGAATTTGTTTCCCGTCGCCAGCCCAAACTCCTCCTCCAGCGCCCTCATACTCGGAAAGATCCCCGCTATAAACATATCCCCCATCCTCTCAATCCCTGCTCTCCACCATATCCGGAACCCCCATCCATACTCCCCGGGGCAAACCGGTGATTATTACAGATTAAGGACCAGACCGATGCTCCCTCTGCTCCCACGTGTCTCCTCCATTGCCCCCAGACTCTCAGGGCCGCCACCACCACGGGGCTGGTGGAGTACCGTGCCGGCGGGAACGGCAGAGGCGCCGTTACCAATGCCCCCAAACTGGTGCCGTTGCATGAAGCTGCCTCCATACGCTCCCATGCCTCCCCCACCACCCACTTCCTGATCATGGCTATATTCGCCGCCCAGTAATAGTTACTAAAACTTGGCAGCGCCAGCCCGCCCTCTCCCCGACTCCGCTCAAGCATTACCTTCCTTACCCGCGGGGTCTTGCCCGCCCAAACAAAGCCAGTGATCACTTTGTTGACTTGTTTAAAAAAGGACCACGGAATAAAGATGGGAAGACACTGAGACACGAACAGGAATCTCGGGAGGACCGTCTGTACCCTCCCAGCCAGTGACAACGGGAGCGTGTCCCATCTCCGAAAATCATCCTTCATTTGGTCTACTAGCCAGGCCAGATTGAATTTATGCAGCCGGTCCCATTCCCGCGCCACTTGAATGCCTAGGTACCTAAAGCTTCCCCCTACTAATCTAAACGGCAGCTTCCCCCCCCAATCGCCTCTCCTGGCTCCTCGCCTGGACCGCAAACATCTCACTTTTACCCATATTTAGCTTATACCCCGAAAACCAGCCAAATTCCCCTAGAATCCTCATGATTTCTTCCATCCCCTCTAATGGGTCTGATACACACAGAAGCAGGTCGTCTGCATAGGGCGAGACTCTGTGCTCCATCCCCACCCAGACCAGCCCCTTCCAGCCCCTTGAGGCTCTCAGAGCAATTGCCAACGGCTCTGTAGCTAGCGCGAACAACAGTGGGGAGAGGGGGCTACCCTGTCTCGACCCCCGGTGCAGTCTAAAATAGTCCGTTGTTGTCCTAATCGTCTGTACGCTTGCCACAGGAGCCTGATACAGTAACCTGACCCAGTCAATAAAGCCCCACCCAAATCCGAACCGTCCCAGTACGTCCCACAGATATTCCCATTCTACTCGATCAAAAGCCTTCTCTGCGTCCATTGCGATCACTACCTCCACATCCCTACCTTCCGGGGGGATCATGATCACGTTTAACAACCTTCTTACACTGGCCACCAACTGCCTGCCCTTAACAAACCCCGCCTGGTCCTCCCCAATAACATCCGGAACACAATCCTCAATCCTGGAGGACAACATTTTGGCCAGCAATTTGGCATCCACAGGGATATCGGCCTGTAGGACCTACACAGCTCCGGGTTCTTGTCCGCTTCAGAATCAGCGAAATCGTGGCCTGCGAGATCGTCGAGAGCAGCACCCCTCTTTCCCTTGCCTCATTGAACATCCTCATCAACACCGGCCCCCAATATCCCAGAGAACATTTTATAAAACTCCACTGGGTACCCGTCCGGACCCGGGGCTTCACCCGACTGCATAGCCTTCAGACCCTCCACTATCTCTTCCAACCCAATCGGGGCCTCCAGCCCTTCTACCAGATCCCCGTCCACCTTTGGGAAATTCAGACCCCTCCAAGAAGTGCCTCATCCCCTCCGGCCCCATAGGGGGTTCCGACCTACACAGCCGACTGTAGAAATCCCTGAATGCCTTATTCACCCCTGCTGAATCTCCAACCAGGGGCAAAATTCTCCATCCCGCCCCGCCACATTTCTGCCCCGACCCGCCGGCGGCATGCTCCGTTACGCCGGCCGGTCAAAGGGGTTTCCCATTGTGGGGGCAGCCCCACGCCGTCGGGAAACCCTCAGGCGGCGGCAAAACGGAGACTCCCGCCGGCGGAGAATGACGCCCCTGGTTCCCATCTCCGTCATTTACTTTCCCTATCTCCCTGGCTGCCTCCCTCTTCCTAAGCTGCTGTGCAAGCATTCTGCTGGCCTTCTCTCCATACTCATAGATCGCCCCCCTCGCCTTTCTCAGCTGCTCCACCGCCCTCCCTGTGGTTAACAAGCCGAACTCCGCCTGTAGTCTCCGCCGTTCCCTTAAAAGCCCTGCTTCTGGGGTCTCCGCATACCTCCTATCGATCTGTAGTATCTCCTTAACCAGTCGGTCCGTCTCTGCAGTGTCCACCTTCTCCCTATGGGCCTGTATCGAGATCAGCTCCCCCCTGACCACCACCTTCAGTGCTTCCCAGACCACCGCTGCTGAAATTTCCCCCGTGTCGTTGACCTGCAGGTAGTTCTGAATACATTTCCTCAGCCGCTCGCACACCCCTCCATCAGCCAAAAGTCCCACATCTAACCTCCAGTGCGGGCGCTGGTTACTGTCTTTACTAACCTGCAGATCACCCAGGTCAACCCAGTGCGGAGCATGGTCTGAGATTGTGATCGCCGAGTACCCCGTGTCCACCACCCCTGCCAGTAAGGCCCTGCTCAAAATAAAGAAATCAATCCGGGCGTACACTTTATGCACGTGTGAGTAGAAGGAGAACTCCTTCACCCTCGGCTGCCCTAATCTCCATCCATCCCCCCCCCCCACCCTCTCCAGTTTCCCACTGACCATAATGTGCTGCCCTCCCACATCCGAAACTATTCTACCCGCCTCAAACACCACCCGCTTATTGATCAGGATCGTGACCCCTCTAGTCTTTGAGTCTAGTCCCGAGTGAAAGACCTGACTGACCCAGCCTTTCCTCAATCTAACCTGGTCAGTTACTCTCAGGTGCGTCTCCTGCAACATTACCACGTCCACCTTCAGTCCCCTAAGATGCGCAAACACACGTGCGGTCTTGACCGGCCCATTTAACCCTCAAACATTCCAAGTGATCAGGCTATTAGGGGGGCTCATTGCCCCCACAATTCGCTGATCAGCCATCCCCTTTTTTGGGCCCGCCTCCAGCCCATGCTCCTCACCTCCACCGGCCCGCCCCCAGGCAGCCTCCGCCCCCAACCTCCTCTCTGTCCCTTGGTCCAAGTCCCTCCCTTGTCAGCAGAACATTTACCCCACCTCCCCCCCCCCTAGTAACAATACTCTCTAACCCAACCCCTTTAATAAACCGAAGATATGTACCCCCCCACTGCGCCTCCATGAGCTAGCCCGCCCAGCTAGCTTGGTGGCCCCATCCCTGGCGCCGGATGGTCTCCCACCTATTGTTCCCTCCTCACCCTCCCCCCGCTCATATAAACATGCTCCAACATCAAATAATCCCCACACAATTGCCCGACAGAAAAACACCAAAATCTAAACAAGCACACCTCCATCCCCCAACAGTGCAAATGAAATCCTTAACTCACTCAGCTCTGCCACTGGTCCCAAATCAATACAGAAGGCATTACAAACAGCTTCCACAAAACAAAAAACGAGATACTTTTTTTTTAAAACAACAGAAAAACAAAAAAAACCATGAACATTGCAGCAAAGTTTAAAAGTTCTCAGTCCACCACCAGTGGACGAAATCCAGCGCGTCCTCAGACGACTCGAAATATAAGTGCTGTTCCTCGTGCGTGGCCCAGAGACGGGCCGGATACAACATTCTGAACTTCACCTTTTTCTTAAAAAGGATCAACCTTATCAGGTTGAAGCTTGCTCTTCTCCTGGCCACCTCCACACACAGGTCTTGGTAAACCCGCAGGATACTGTTGTCCCACTTACAGCTCATGTCTGCTTGGCCCACTGTAGAATGCGCTCCTTATCCAAGTACCTGTGGAATCTCACCACCATTGCCCTGGGGGGTCTCCCATTCACGGCTTCCTCGTGAGTGCTCTGTGAGCCCTGTCCACCTCCAAGGGTCGTGAGAATGCCCCATCCCCCAGCAGCTTCTCAAACATGTCTGTGATGTATGCCCCAGCGTCCGCTCCTTCGGACCCCTCCGGGAGCCCAATGATTCTCAAGTTCTGCCGGCGGGACCTATTCTCTAGGTCCTCCACCTTCTCCAGGAGCTTCTTCTGCTGGTCTCTCAGCATCCCCACCTCCAATTCCACCGCAGTTTGATGTTCCTCCTGCTCAGCCAGCACCTTCTCCACCTTCTGGATCGCCCGATCTTGGGCGTCCAATCTAAGCTCCAGCCGCTCAATTGACTCTTTTATCGGGTCCAAGCAGTCCCGTTTCTGCTTAGCAATGCCTTCCTGGATAACTTGCATCAGCTGCTCCGTTGACCGCTGGGTCGACAAACCAGAGGTCCGGTCCTCCGCCATTCTGTCTCCTGCTGCAGCTTCAGCCCAAGCCTTCTCTGTCTTTCTATTTCTGCCTTTACGAGCACTTCTAGTCCTTCTCTCCATGCACCGATGTGGGAATTCAGTTCACAACTGCCTCTGTCTTCAGTTTTACAATTCAAGTCCAGTAGAAAATCGGGGGGAAAGGTCTAAAAGTCCAACCCGAGCGGGAGCCACCAAATGTGCGACTCACTCCTTCATAGCCGCCACCAGAAGTCCCAGGTCACCATTTTACACAGGTTAGACACTCGGCGGGGGAATGCTGGAGTAAATAGCATTGCTACAAGAACTGCGGCAAGAGGGGCCACATTACCAAGGCGTGTTGGGCTCAGAAAACCTCTCCTACACCAAGAAGGTACAAGAAGGACAACCCAATTAAACAATCTAGTCTTGTCCACAAATAGTGGATAAGGTCAAGAGACAGCGAGTTTCCGCAAGAGCTTAAGCTCGGTGTCTTGCCAATGCAGAACGATCAACAACTTTTTTGAGCATATCCAAACCTTGAAGGTCATCAAATTAAAATGGAAGTGGATACGGGCACAGTAGTATCACTAACAGCTGAGACAATTTACTATCAAAAGCTGAAACGCCTGCCTTTAAAATCGTCACGTGATCCTTCGGATATACACTGAAGAGGTTGTACCATTAAAAGGCTGCGTAGGGTGAAAGTAGAAGCAAATGGGTAACGACAAAGTTGTTTCTTCACGTTGACCGTGTTAGTTTTTCTGGGGGTCCCCCTATTACAGGGGTCCCTCCATTTTCCTCCAAGCAGTCCAGATTCAGCGTGGAAGATGGTATCCTGTTGTGGATGCATGTGTTCAACCCAGAAAAATGGCAGGAGCTAATACTAAAGGACCTCCACAGAGGTCATCCAGGCATGACCGAAATGAAGATGTTGGCACGGAGTTATGTCTGGTGGCCAGGCCTCGACGCTGACATTGAGAAGATGGCCCAACACTGCCCCGTTTGCCAAGAGCATCAGAAGCTTCCGCCAGCCACACCCTTGCATCACTGGGAATGGCCAGGGCGGCTTTGGGAAAGCCTGCATGCGGATCCCGCCGGCCCTTTTCAAGGATCCACGTTCCTCGTATTGATTGATGCCCAATCGAAGTGGCTCGAGGTGCATAGGATGGCGGGCACAACGTCCCGCGCGACCATAGAGAAGATGCGCTTGTCTTTCAGCACGCATGGCCTCCCCGAGATGCTGGTCTCTGAAAATGGGGCTCCTTTCACAAGTGAGGAGTTTGCGGGTTTCATGAACGTGAACGGTGTATTGCATATTCACACCGCTTCCAATGGGTTGGTGGAGCACACACAGCAGACAGTAAAGCAGGGCCTCAAGAAACAGTCTTCCAGGTCCATGGACACGAGACTGGCTCGTTTTTTTGTTTTCTTATGGTACCACTACCATGTGGTGACTGGAGTAGCTCCCGCAGAACTCCTGTCTTCGTACCCGCCTCAGCATGATTTTTCCGGATGTTGGCTCATTAGGTTTGATTTTACCATTTGTTCCTTTCCTGTCCACAGGGTTACTTGATCAAAATCAACTGGGAGCCCAAACCATCGTTTTCCAAATTGAATTGGTTCAGTACCTGGTAAGTGTGAGGATTCTGCTCAAACCACATTATTTACAAGCACGTTTGACGAAAGAATGTTATCACACAAATGGGACTAAAATCACTCTTAGCAGCTGGAAAAAAGCATTGTGTGAAGGTTAAACATTCTCCTCTTTTTACAACACTTGAAATAAATGGCAATTCCATGGCGGGTAACCTGGTCCGCAGCTCCACTGATGGCTCAGCTGAAGGATTACCCTGCTCCTTCAGCAATACCACGAATCTACTTGTTCAGGCGGTAACCGCTTCTCAACTGAAATCTGGGGCGAAATTCTCCCCCAATGGCGGGATGCCCGCCGACTGGCGCCAAAGCCGGCGCCAATCAGACGGGCATCGCGCCGGCCCAAAGGTGCGGAAGTCTCCGCATCTTTGGCGGCCTAGCCCCAACATTGAGGGGCTAGGCCGACGGCGGAGGGATTTCCGCCCCGCCAGCTGGCGGAAATGGCGTTTGTTGCCCCGCCAGCCGGCGCGGAAATGCGGCGCATGAGCGGGAGCGTCAGCGGCCGCTGTCAGTTTCCCAGCGCATGCGCGGGAGCGTCAGCGGCCGCTGTCAGTTTCCCGCGCAATGCGCAGTGGGGAGAGTCTCTTCCGCCTCCGCCATGGTGGAGGCCGTGGCGGAGGCGGAAGGGAAAGAGTGCCCCCGGAGCCCGCCCACGCCGCCTGGTCCCGCCGGTAAATACCAGGTTTAATTTACGCCGGCGGGACAGGCAATTCCTGGGCGGGACTTCGGCCCATCTGGGCCGGAGAATCCAGCGGGGGGTCCCGCCAACCGGCGCGGCCGGATTCCCGCCCCCGCCCAATCTCCGGGAGCGGAGACTTCGGCGGGGGCGGGATTCACAGCGGCCAACGGCCATTCTCCGACCCGGCAGGGGGTCGGAGAATGACGCCCCAGGGGCGCGATCCTCCGACCCCCCACCGGGTCGGAGAATCGCCGGGGGCTGGCGTGAATCCCACCCCCGCCAGTTGCCGAATTCTCCGGCACCGGATATATGGCAGGCCCCCCCCAGCGATTCTCCGGCCCGGATGGGCCGAATACCCGCCGCTGTCAACCCACGCCAGCCGGCGTGGATTGAACCACCTATGGGACGGCGGGACACGGCGGTGCGGGCGGGCTCCGGGGTGCCGGGGGGGGGGGCGCGGGGCGATCTGGCCCCGGGGGGGCCCCCACGGTGGCCTGGCCCGCGATCGGGGCCCACCGATCCGCGGGCGGGCCTGTGCCGTGGGGGCACTCTTTTCCTTCCGCCTTCGCCACGGTCTCCCCCATGGCGGAGGCGGAAGAAACTCCCTCCACTGCGCATGCGTGGGGAAACTGTCAGCGGCCGCTGACGCTCTCGCGCATGCGCCGCCCGGAGATGTCATTTCCGCGCCAGCTGGCGGGGCACCAAAGGCCTTTCCTGCCAGCTGGCAGGGCGGAAATCAGTCCGACGCGGGCCTAGCCCCTCAAGGTTAGGGCTCGGCTGGTCAAGATGCGGAGGATTCCGCACCTTTGGGGTGGCGCGATGCCGGACTGATTTGCACCGTTTTTGGCGCCGGTCGGCGGGCATTGCGTCGATTTCGGAGAATCCCGCCCCAGGTAACTTAGCAGAAAGGAGAGGCAGCGGGGCACGATTGAAATAAAAAACAAATGCGAGTCTGATGTTCCAAACGCTTGTAATGGTGGAAGTGGCCCCGCTATCTAACGGCATTTTGTTGCTATTTCGTTGCAGGCGGAGAACACCCCCCTCCCCCCCGTTCCCCCCCGCCCCCGTTCCCCCCACCCCACCCCTCCCCAAGGCCACACTTAGTGCCTTTTCTTGTGATGTGTTGGGTGCTCTAGATCCGTGGAACACATACAGGCCACCAACACTTAAAATAGTGCAACACTATTTTATTAAGTTAGAAACTGTTGAACATACTTTCACTGTGGGGTAACACGATATTAGATTAAACTAAAGACCTATGCCTGTCCGAACCAGTCTATGCACTCAGCACATGGTGAGGATCTGTGCTGTAAGCTGTAAGCTCTGTCCTTGTAGGAGGCTGCATCCCGAATGAGCGGGAACTCTGATGCCCCCTGTCTATATAGTGAGTGTGCTCTCACTGGTGATTGGCTGCGGTGTTGTGTGTGTTGATTGGTCCCACTGCGTGTCCATCAGTGTGTGTCTGCACCATGATATACTGGTGTATATTATGACATCTTGCACTGAGGAGCTTTGCTAAGTGCAGCCTCCGGGGTAGGGTGGTGGGGGGGGCAATGTTCCCCGCCAGGGGGCAAAATAGCAACAAAGTGCCATTAGATAGCAGTGCAGGAAGAGATCGGGGCACCATTTTTAAATGACGTCCCCATCTCTTAACACCCCGAGGTGACCCCTGGACCCCTCCCCCTCCCCCCCAATGTCCCTATTTATAAGGGGGTCCTCGGGCACCCTACCTCAAACGGGCAGGGCACCCGAGGGCCCAATCCCCGGTGTGCGCAAAATGCCTGCTTGGCACCTCAGCACTGCCGACCAGGCACCCTGATGGTGCCATGGAGGCACTCGGGCGGTAGTGCCAGGGGAAGCAGCCTAACTAGAGGTCGACCACCTGGGGGCTTCCGACCACCTGGAAACCCCCCCCCCTATCCCCCAACTGAGTGCCATTCCACCTGCTCCCCATATGTGAGGACCAGTACTAAATGGCACCCAGCCAAGTGTCCTCCCCCTTGGCGAGGGGTGTTGATCCTCGGTCAGATCTGGCATCGGCAGATTTAAGTGGACTTTTAAGCTCACTCCGCTTTTCGAGTCTGGACCCCTGCCCATTGTGAGCGGGATCCAGACCACGACGTCTCGCGGGATCTGCATAGATTCCGCAAGGCGTAACGCCCCATTGGGGAGTCCCGGGAGAGGATGTTGGTATGTTGGATGGGGCAGTTACCTTCAGCACCAGATTAAATGGAAGGAAAAATTGGAAAATAACTAGCACAAGTAACTGTTTGTGTTCCTACCCCTGCAGATTCCACTGTCGTATGGTATGGCTGCCACTGTTCGTGTGGGTAACGCTCTGGGTGCCAGTGACCCAGAGCAGGCTGTCAACTCTGCTAAAGTTGCTCTGTGCTGCATTGGTGAGTCCAACAGTTTAAACTCACTGACTGAACCTGTGGTTATTCGAACAATGGAACCCTCACAATCTCACCATTATTCTCCCATGTTAAACCCTCCTGACGGGCGCGAATCCCGCGACGCCGCCCCGATGCCGGCCTGCTGATTCTCCGGCAACTGGAGAATCAGCGGCAATGGCGCCGGCGATGTCGCGGTGGCACCGGTCGGGGGCCGCTCTACGCAACCCCCCCCCCCCCGCGGCAATACACCCCGCGCGATGGACCGAGTGCCCGCCGGGTTCAGCCGAATCCCGTCGGCATCGTTCACGTGTGGTCCTACCCAGCGGGGCCTCAGCGTTCTGGCTGCGGGTGGACGGCCTGGTGGGGGTGGGGGGGGGGGGGTGGGGGGGATCCGACACCAGTGGGGGCCTCCACGGTGGCCTGGCCCGCAATCGGGGCCTACCGATCGGCGGGTGGGCTATTCCGGTGGGGATCTATGTCCCTCCGCGCCAGGCCCCTGTAGGGCTCCGCCATGTTGCGTTGGGGCCGGCGCGGAGACGGCAACCCACGCGCATGCGTGGACCCGCGCCGGCCGTGCTGGCGCCCGTATCGGCAGCTGGAGCTGCGTGAGGCGCTCCTGTGCCGTGCTGGCCCCCTGTGCGGCGCAGGATCGCTGCTCCTAGGGGCTAGTCGACACCGTCGTAAAACTCTCCGACGTTTACGACGGCATCAACACTTAGCCCCATTATCGGAGAATCCCGCCCGAAGCGTTTTACTCCTCATTGCAATATAGCTCCCCGGGTGTCAGCATCCTTCCCAATTGGCCATTCTTTGTGAATGAGCCTCGGCAGTAATTGTTGCCAGGCTATTTGACTGCAGGAGTTATCACAGCGCAGCCTGATTCTGCCCTAGCCTGATGTCCACACCCAAGGAACTTCCACTCGGGTTTTTTTAAACATTCTGTTATTTAAGGTTTTGCTAATGCTGTATTTATTGCCTCTTCCTGGCTACCCTGAGAGGGTGTGGGTGGTGGTCCCCCTCATTCCTGTTCTGATGGTGCTGGTGGTTCCACAATGGTGTTAGGCCGGGAATTCCCGGATTCCGACCCAGGGACAATGGCGGAATGATGATTATATGGTCAAGGCAGGATGGTGTGTGAGTTGGACGTCCATTTGGTGATGGTGAAGTTTCTTCTACATCGACACGCTTCTCCTTCTCGGAGGCAGCAGTTGCTGGAGGTGGAGATGTTGTTGATGTGACCTCAGCCGCTTTCTGCATCCTGTAGATGATACACATCACAGTCACAATGTGGACGCAGGGAATGGGGAGGAGATTGATTCTGATGGCAGGGGAGCCGTCATGTAGTGGATGGTGCTGAGTGTTGTTGTGGGTATTCCGGGTAAATGGTGAGTATTCTGTCACAGCCCCGATTTGAATCTCTTGTAAATGGTGCAGAAGCTTTAAAGGACCAGACTGTCCACTCTCTGTCCAGTTCCTGTAATCAAGGTGTTGAGGTAACTGCTCTAGTTAAGCTTCTGGACCACGCTGAATCCTCTGGAGCTGGCTGATGGGACACTCAGTAGTGGCCGTGCCATGGAAAGGGAAGGAGACAATTGATCACCCCTGCCTCCCACCGTCCCATCGACCTCCCCATTCATTTTTATCTTCCCTGCCCCCTGTGAGGTAATGCATTTTGGAAGGTCTAATGCAGGTAGGGAATATATAGTGAATGGTAGAACCCTCAAGAGTATTGACAGTCAGGGAGATCTTGGTGTACAGGTCCACAGGTCACTGAAAGGGGCAACACAGGTGGAGAAGGTAGTCAAGAAGGCATACGGCATGCTTGCCTTCATTGGCCGGGCCATTGAGTATAAGAATTGGCAAGTCATGTTGCAGCTGTATAGAACCTTAGTTAGGCCACACTTGGAGGATAGTGTTCAATTCTGGTTGCCACACTACCAGAAGGATGTGGAGGCTTTAGAGAGGGTGCAGAAGAGATTTACCAGGATGTTGCCTGGTATGGAGGGCATTAGCTATGAGGAGCGGTTGAATAGACTCGGTTTGTTCTCACTGGAACGAAGGAGGTTGAGGAGCGACCTGATAGAGGCCTACAAAATTATGAGGGGCATAGACAGAGTGGATAGTCAGAGGCTTTTCCCCGGGGTAGTGGGGTCAATTACTAGGGGGCATAGGTTTAAGGTGAGCGGGGCAAGGTTTAGAGTAGATGTACGAGGCAAGTTTTTTACACAGAGGGTAGTGGGTGCCTGGAACTCGCTGCTGGAGGTGGTGGTGGAAGCAGGGACGATAGTGACATTTAAGGGGCATCTTGACAAATACATGAATAGGATGGGAATAGAGGGATACGGACCCAGGAAGTGTAGAAGATTGTAGTTTAGTCGGGCAGCATGGTCGGCACGGGCTTGGAGGGCCGAAGGGCCTGTTCCTGTGCTGTACATTTCTTTGTTCTTTGTTCTTGTTTGTTCTTTCACCTGCTTTGAAATTTGATCCATCTCTAATTGTTGTCAGTCCTGGCTCCATCTTCCAAAATCGGGGGCCGCAGGTGGGGAAGGCCACACCCCACAGCCCTGGTGTGGGGCGTCTGGAGGGGTTTCCGCATTGATCCAAGGACCTATCAGACGAATCCCTTTGTTTTATGCGTTTATGATTAGTTTAACTCCTACAAGCCGTCTCCATGTTGAGGCACCTTCAAGGTCACCTACCTACCTCAGCATTGCCTACTCCCCTGTTGGGGCAACTGAGGCTCCATCACTGCTGGCCCTCTGACTGCACTTCTCATTCTGAATGGAAGTGGCCAATTAGGAGGCCACGCCTGGGAATATTGCGGAGCCAGTCACCTTGCCAACAAAATGTGGATTTGGGATCCTATTGGTCCTGACATCTGGAGCCCACAGCAAAATCATGCCCATTACCTCAGTTTCACTCTTCACAGACCTCCCAGGTATTTCCATCTCTTTCTGACCTTATTTTATGTTAAAACTCCTCCATGTTGAACACCAGCCGGAACAGAATTGTACTCAACCGCAATCTGTAACCTCATGGCCCAGCATGTCCCCCACTCTACCATATCCACCAAGACAGGGGATCAACCGCGCTTCAATGAAAAGTACAGGAGGGCAAGCCAGGAGCAGCACCAGGCATGTCTAAAATGAAGGCCGGGATTCTCCGATATCGCAATCGGCGATTGGGCAGAGAATCCCTTCCGACGCCCAAATCGGGGGCGCCGCCGGTTTGATGCCGGTTTCCGAGCCTCCGCCCCCTCCGAAATGGCGTCATTGTGTCACACGCCGCACACCGTTGATACGGTGTTGGCCCGTCATCGGAAGGCCCTCCTGTGATGCTCCGCCCCCCCCCCGATGGGGCCGGGTTCCCGACGTGTGGCCTGAGCGGTCGGGAACCCGGCGCGGCGGCTGCGGACTGCGTCCAGCGCCGCTGCACTCGGCCGGGATCTGTGCCGCTGGCCGGGGGAGCTTCCACGAGGGCTGGGGGGGACGGGTGGAGGTGGCCAGGGGGTGGCCTGTGAGGCCGTATTTGACAGATCGGGTCCGCGCTCGGCCGGCACCATGTTGTACGGTGCGACCGCCGCAGGTCGTCGCCGTACGCATATGCGGTCTCGGACCCGGGCGTTCCCCGACTGCTTTTGGCGCGGCAGTCATGAGTTTCACCAGGCGCCACTGTTAGCCCCTCACCGGTCTCGGAATCGGTGAGGCTTCGGCGCCGATTTTGGCATTCTAAAACGTCAGCACTTACCGCTGAAACGGAGAATGCAGCCCTAGGTCTCAACCTTCTGCTGAAGCTACCACACCTGTCTGCTTGCATCACAAACATCGAAAGCAGCGAAGTGATGCCACGACCAACAGATCAGATCTAACCTCTGCAGTCCTGCCACAGTATACTGGTGGACAGCTGAACAACTCACCAGAGAAGGAGGCTCCACAAGTATCCCCATCCTCAATGATGGGGAGCCCAGCACAGCTTCACAAAAGACAGGGCTGAGGCCTTCGTAACAATCTTCAGCCACAAGTGAATGATTCCTCACGGCCTCCTCTGGAGGTCCCTAGCATTACAGATGTCAGTTTTCAGACAATTTAATTGACTCTACATGATATCAAGAAATGGCTGAAGGCCCTGGACACTGCAAAAGCTATGGGCCCTGACAATACTGGGACTTGTGCTCCAGAACTTGCTGCAACCCTAGCCAAGATGTTCCAGTACAGCTACAACACTGGCATCTACCGGGCAATGTGGAAAATTGCCCAGGTGTGTCCAGAAATTCTCAACAGATAGCAGGACGAACCGCATTTGACCAAGTATGGCATCAAGTAGTCCAAACAAACCTGGAGTCAATAGGAACCATTGGGAAAAATCTCTGGAGTCATACCTGGCACAAAGGAAGATTGTTGTGGTTGTTGGAGGTCAATCATCTCAGTCCCGGGACATCACTGCAGGAGTTCCTCAGGGTAGTGTCGTAGCCTAACCATCTGCAGTGCCTTCATTATGACCTCCCTTCCATCATAAGGTCAGAAGTGAGATGTTTACTGATGACAGCACAATGTTCAGCACCGTTCACGACTCCTCAGATACCGAAGCACTCTGGGCGGGATTCTCCGAACCCCCCCCCACCGGATCGGAGAATCGCCGGGGGCTGGCGTGAATCCCGCCCCCGCTGAGTTGCCGAATTCTCCGGCACCGGATATTTGGCGGGGGTGGGAATTGCGCGCGCCGGTTGGCGCCCCCCCCCCCCCCCCCCCCCCCCCCCACAGCGATTCTCCGGCCCGGATGGGCCAAAGCCTCGCTGCTGGAATGCCTGTCCCGCCGGCGAGAATCAAACCACCTCTCTTACCGGTGGGACAAGGCGGCGCGGGCGGGCTCCGGGGTCCTGGGGGGGACGCGGGGCGATCTGGCCCCGGGGGGTGCCCCCACGGTGGCTTGGCCTGCGATCGGGGCTCACCGATCCGCGGGCGGGCCTGTGCCGTGGGGGCACTCTTTTCCTTCCGCCCTCGCCATGGTCTCCACTATGGCGGAGGTGGAAGAGACCCCCTCCACAGCGCATGCGCAGGGATGCCGTGAGCGGCCGCTGACGCTCCCGCGCATGTGCCGCACGGCAAAGTCCTTTCCGCGCCAGCTGGCGGGGCACCAAAGGCCTTTCCCGCCAGCTGACGGGGCGGAAATCAGTCCGGCGCGGGCCTAGCCCCTCAAGGTGAGGGCTCGGCCCCTCAAGATGCGGAGAATTCCGCACCTTTGGGGCACCGCAATGCCGGACTGATTCGCGCCGTTTCTGGCGCCGGTCGGCGGGCATCGCGCCGATTGCGGAGAATCCCGCCCTCTATGTCCGTACGCAGCAATAGCTGGACAATATTCCGCTTGGGCACTAGTGCCAGGCAATGGCCATCTTCAACATAGAGAATCCAGCCATCTCAACTTTATATTCACTTGCATTACCCTTGCTAAATCCCCCACTACCAACATCAGGGACGATTTACCATTGTCCAGAACCTGGACTGGACTAGCCACATAAATACCGTGGCTACAAGAGCAGGCCAGAGCCGAGTTGCGAGTAACTCACCTCCTGACTACTCAAATCCTGTCCACCACGTACAAAGTACAAGTTAGGAATGTGATTGAATACCAATCCAGGATTTGACACCATCCAGGACAAAGCAGCCCATTTAATCGGCACCCTATCCAATACCTCCAACATCCATCCACTTCACCACCAACGGACAGGAGCAGCCGTGTGTACCATCTACAAGATGCGTTGCAGTAACTCACCAAGGCTCCTTTGACAGCACCTTCCAAACCCTCAAACATCTCGAAGGACAAGGGCAGCAGACACATGGGAACACTGCCACCTGGTGGTTCACCTCCAAGCCACACACCATCCTGACGTAGCAATATATCGCCGTTCCTACACTATCACGGGTCATGATCTGGAAACCATTCCCCAACAGCACTGTGGGTGACCTACACATATGGACTGCAACGGTTCAAGAAATCAGCTCACCACCACCTGCTCAAGGGCAATTAGGGATGGGCAATAAAGATGCCGGCCTAGCCCATAACCCATGTAATAATTTAAATATATATATAGGTTGATCCCATGTTCGATGTCTGAGCTGTGCTGAGTTAGCTAAGATGCCAGTTACTGTCATACGACCAGCCTAAACAATCTGGGTTTGCAGGGGGGGGGGGGGGGGGAGGTTGGTCACAGGATCTGCCCCTGATGGCTATCCAGGATGTGGGTGTGGATAACGAGGATAGGAACAGACCCGACGGTGATGACTCCGCCATCGCAGTCAAACAGATTGACATTTACTGGCCAGGATTAACTGGGAAGAAGATTCCCGGAGCAAGTTACGGGAGTGAGGTGAGGAGAGATAGAATCCATCGCACCGTACCCTGACAGGGAGCTAATACCCAGAACGTCAGCGAGGAAGGTGGGGAGTGTCGTGTTGGGTGCTCTGCTACACAGATGAACCAGCACGGTGGCGAATGGTACAACTCAGTTTTATTACTAACTATATATACATTGGTTAACTGGTTACTGTGGTTCGTTCATTACCCTTGTATCTGTGGACCTAACCCTAACACTAACTAGGAGAAGCACTCAGCACATGGTGAATGTCTGAGTGACTTGCTGTGAGCTCTGTGCCCTGAGCTGTCTCCTGCTGGAATGCCCAGGAAGTGTTGTGTTCTCCATTTTATAGTGTGTATGCTCTTGTCTGTGATTGGCTGTGGTGTTGTGTGTGTTGATTGGTCCGTTGATCTGTCCGTCAGTATGTATGTACCATGATGTTTACCTGAATATCATGACAGGGAGGTCATGTCTTGGGAGCAGGGAGCAGGGAGGGTAATCAGAAGCAATTTCCTTTGAAAAAATCTACAGATCTTCAAGTCGATTATTTGACGAGAATCCCTCATGTTTTATTCTTTTTTTCCGCAGTGTGCATCGCTTTAGTAATTGCAAGCATACTTCTCGCAATAAAGAATGTGGTTGGCTATATCTTTACAAATGACAAGTTAGTAAAAAAAACTCTTCCACAAGCATAAAAATCACCAATACGCACTTACAAAATGGATTCAGATTGTGTGAAAGTTTTCCAATGTCCCTCTTTTTATCTTTCAGAGAAATTGCACATTTAGTTTCACAAGTAATTCCATTAAATGCGGCTTTTTATTTGATTGATTCCATAGCAGTGAGTATTTCAGTATTTTTGATATTTTCTCAGGTCCTCAAGTGGCATTTCTGTTGTCTGTTGTTCTAAAGTGCTAACTCCACTATTTTACATTTGTTCTGTCATATCAATAAAGCCTTACCTACATCACCCATCCATCAGATATGCTTCGCCCGAGGGCGGCAAGGTAGCGCAGTGGTTAGCACTGCCGCCTCATGGAGGCGAGGACCCAGGTTCGATCCCGGCCCCGGGTCACTGTCCATGTGGGGTTTGCACGTTCTCCCCGTGTCTGCGTGAGTCTCACCCCCGCAACCCAAAAATATGTGCAGGGTAGGTGGATTGGCCACGCTAAATTGCCCCTTAATTGGAAAAAAAAAAGAATTGGGTCCTCTAAATTTGTTATTAAAAACATGATTACTCTTCACCAGATGGGCTTGATTCTCCATCGGCGCGATTCTCCGTTTCGCCGGCAGCGCACTTACGCCCGCGGATTTACCGAAGCCATAGGGGTGCCCACAATGGGGGACCCCATTGGCTGGCTGCTGGGACGGAGAATCCCGCCCCGTGTCAACGTACTTACATCGTGCATTCATCGTACGTTCTGTGTTTTTCACGTATGAAACAATACTTTTCACGGTACCTCGGTACACGTGGCAAAAAAAATCCAAATCAATCATATCACTCAGGTTCTCCCCGCCCTTGCCCAAATTGTCTTTTATCTCACAATGGTTTGAAGTGTTTCCCTGTCTTTTTAATTTTAATTTATGTTTGAAACTGTTTAACGAGGGCGAGGGCTGTTTGGAACATGGAGCCCACAACCGTGGCACGCAGTCACATGGAGAAAAGGTCACATCCCATTGCTGTTATCACAATGCAATGGAGATAGCAGCCACATACGTTAGGATCATAGGAACAGGAGGAGAAATGTAATTTAGCCCCTCCAGTCTGCTCATTTAGGTCACAACTAATCCGTCTCCAATCTCCATTTCCCCATCTTGGTTCTGTAGCCCTTGATACCACAATACTCTAGCGACATTTGTCTTGACAGTTACAATTTATCCCTCCGCATCCATAGCCTACTGAGGGCCATCCACTCGATGTGCGTGCTTTTGACTTCAAATTTAGGGGGGAAAAGGCTGCATTTGTTACCGTCAACTATAGCAGCCAGGAAGATGCGTTGACCACATGAGCTATTCCCAACATAACATCGGTGACTGTGTTCAAACCGTAATCCATGGGTTCTGAATTACCCGAGGACATCATAGAATAGAATTTACAGTGCAGAAGGAGGCCATTCGACCCATCGAGTCTGCACCGGCTCTTGGAAAGAGCACCCTACCCAAGGTCAACACCTCCACCCTATCCCCATAACCCAGTAACCCCACCCAACACTAAGGGCAATTTTGGACACCAAGGGCAATTTATCATGGCCAATCCACCTAACCTGCACATCTTTGGACTGTGGGAGGAAACCGGAGCACCCGGGGGAAAGCCACGCACACACGGGGAGGATGTGCAGACTCCGCACAGACAGTGACCCAAGCCAGGAATCGAACCTGGTACCCTGGAGCTGTGAAGCAATTGTGCTATCCACAATGCTACCGTGATGCCCAATGTGAATACGCTAGGTTTTGTTTCCTTCCCATAGAAGCAAGTTGCTGTGGAACCTCTGTAATATATTCTGTTTGTCTACTCTACAGGGTGTAAGCGGTGGAGTGTTAAGAGGAGTTGGGAAGCAGAAACTGGGAGCTATCGGTAACCTGATCGGGTTCTACGTAATTGGGCTTCCCATCGGAATCTCACTGATGTTTAAAACCAAACTTGGCATTATTGGTAGGAATTTAAACAGCTTCTCATTTGTTCTTTACCAGAAATGATCCCCCTTCGCTCAAGCCCTGAGCATTTGAGATCAGTACAGGAGAGTGTAATTGGTGTAAATTCTGTCTCTGAGGTTCCACGTGAGTCTAACTAGTCCCTGTGTAATTTTGGGGCCAATGCCTACCAATGCTCACCCTGTATCATTAGACAGGGTAACCTTCCTCCCATGACCATATTTTGTCTGTGAACCAGAGACACTGGAATTTTGACAGGCCTGGGCCAGGGGTATCATCCAAATTCCACACAGGCACATTTCAAACATAGATCATTCGATATTAAACAGGGGTGGCATCACTCGCTAAATTCTCCACCTCCAAAATCCATGGGTGCAGGGTCAAACAGGGACAAGTAGCTCCATGCATTCTGATATCAGCTATCTGATAAAGATGAGATATTCCACAGAGGAATGAAGGCGAAAGGAAAACTCAACATCATTGTCTCGGTACTCACCACACCATTATTATTTTGCAGGGCTCTGGACCGGAATGCTCATTTGCGTGGTTGTACAAGTAGCTTTTTTTCTGACAGTGATTTATAGAATCGACTGGAACAAAGCGACTGAGGATGTAAGAACAGATGATAAAGATCATTTATTACATCAATGTTTTATTTCCCCTCCCCCCCCTCCCCAATTTGTCTCCTTGTGCCAGGCACTCTGTCCAGTTGGCAGAACAAACCGTCAGAGAGTCTCTCGGGCCCAGATTTGTGTTCCTGGCTTGCGTGTGAACAATCAGGAAATTTCACACCTCCGCAAGTCCGACCTTTAAAAATGTCCAAGTTGTAAGAATTCGTCCTGTTTATTTCCTTTGTTCCCATAGATGTTCTTTTATTTCATTATTCTGGTCTGTTGGGCCCATAATCGGGATGAGCCTTTATGCAGAAGACTCAAGGTTGAAGCAGCCTGCTTGCCAGGACACTGTGTTCCCAGGTTTTGTATTTTGGAAAGGAGAAGCCAGACCTGGCATCGAGTGGACCGTAGGAACCAGTTTGGGAGGGAGCCTGTTTGATTGGTTAACTGGCAACCACTGGGTTGGCCAGGGACCGTGTTCTGCCTGGCAACAGTCAGTGATTGGTTCCTGAATGATGCTTTTTGAGAGAACTGGGCAGAAGCATTTAGACTTTGGAAGTGAAAGGCACTCTCTCTTTCTCTTTCTCTCTCTCTCTCCTGCTTGCTGAAGTGATCAAACTGCTTTATTGTTCAGAAAGCAATGAGTGTCTGGCACACCCTTTGCTATAAACCTGAAAAGAAGCTGGGTAGGCAGAGAAAGTAGACAACCTTGCCAGAGAAAACCATCTCAAGCCTAGCAGGAAGAAGTACTAATACAAAAGCTTGAACGTCAGAAAGACATTGACTGGACGTCGCCCCAGTGCATCCTTACCCTTTTATTTTTATTAATATTTTCTTTCCACCTTTCTGTGTTGTTTGTCTGTGTATGTGTGTGTGTGTGTAGGGAGGGGGAATTGTTAGAAAGGAGTAGCAGATAGTCAGTTACATTTTCGGTTTGTTTTATTATAATACCGTGCATTATAAAAGGTTACTTGCGTTGTAAAGTTACAGACCGGGTGGCTGTAGTTCATTGGGCTCCACCAAGGACCGTGGGTCTTTTGAATAAAATAAAATTTCACTTATGCTGCAACTCCAGGTCAGGTGGGGTTGGAAGCCCAGGGTGTGGTGATAATCTGCAGGTCGGAGTTTGGTTGAAGAGAGTGGTGACAGGCTCAAATAATAATTGGGGCGGGTGTCCCCTGAGCTAATGTGGAGGCTGTTGGGTGTAGAGGTAGATTGAATACAAGGACTGCCTCTGTGCTCCGGCACTGTGTTTAAATAGACATAAAAATACCCGATCGCGGGCCTGACACCCATTCTCCACCCCCGCGCCGAGCACGATTGCGGCGTGGAGATTCGGAGAATCTCGGCCATTATATTTTATATTTGGTCAGAAGCCGTGGAGAAACAGAGTCACTAGAAAACAACAAGAAAAAAAACATTTATTAACCCTGAAAAGTTTTATTATTTTTTATTTTTAAATTGGGAGTACCCAATTTACTTTTCCAATTAAGGGGCAATGTAGCGTGGCCAATCCACCTACCCTGCACATCTTCGGGTTGTGGGGGTGAAACCCACGCAAACATGAGGAGAATGTGCAAACTCCACATGGACAGCGACCCAGAGCCGGGATCGAACTTGGGACCTCGGCGCTGCGCCACCATGCTGCCTTGAAAAACTGTATTATAATACAATACTCCTTCAGTTCCCCTTATCTTCACAAATGTACACCAATTGCACGGATACCATCCCACTCTGAAATCAAATGGCCAATGCCACCCAGTCGATCTTCGGTGGATTTCTTTTCAAATTCCCCACAGATGATTGTCGCATGAGTGTTTCCAAATTCCACTCAAAAAAGAACACACTTTAAAACCTTCTTTCAAACAACATTTTCCATCCGCTGTTTTCATCAAGAATCCAGATCCAGGTTTCCCAACTATTCGTTCAAGCAAAGCTTCCTCTCCACTGTTTTAATTTGGATCCACCTCCAAGTTTTCCAACTCTCCTTTCAGGATTCTTTCGTCATGAATGCTTTTTGCACATAATCCAAGATTCAGCCTTCTTGGAAGGACGGTTTGTGAGCTTGGAGGGGTTGACAGAGAAGTTTGGGAATCCACGGGGGGGATGTCGTTAGGTATATGCAGGTGCGTGATTTTGCCCGGAAGGTTTTCCCGACATTTCCAGTGACACCTCCCTCGTAGTTGTTGGGGGGTTTCTGTCAGTGATGGGGTTGGAGGGGGGATCATCTCCGTGGGAGGATTCTGGAGAAGGATACGGTGTCGTTGGAGGGGCTTAAGGCCAAGTGGGAGGAGGAATTGGGGGTGACACTGGAGGAGGGATTGTGGTGTGAGGTGTTGCGGAGAGTGAATGGCTTGACTTTGTGCGCGAGACTGGGGCCCATACCATTGAAGGTGGTGCACAGGGTGCACCTGACGAGGTCAAGGGTGAACCAGTTGTTTGAGGGGGTGGAGGACACTTGCGAATGATTTGGAAGAGGTCCAGCCAACCATGTTCTGTCCTGTCCAAAGTTTGAGACATTTTGGAGGTCTTTTTTCAGCACCATGTCGGCCTAGTCCCCTGGCGGCCATATTTGGGGTATCGGACCTGTCCTAGCTGCAGGCGGTGGTGGATTTTTTAGTTTTGCCTCGCTGATTGAGGGTCCTGTTGGGGAAGAGGTCAGCTTCTCCGTCCTGTGCCTCAGTGTGGCTGGGGAACCGGATGGAGTTCCTGTATCTTGAGAAAAGGAAGTTCACCATGAGAGGGGAGATTGAGGGGTTCCATAAGAAATGTTGTCAACTTATTCTTCACTTTAAAGAGTTGGTTACCGTCAACTGTTAAGTGAGGGATTGTTCGGGAGGGGGATTGGATGGTGGGGTTTTTCTTTGAGTTATATAGGGGTTGGTGGATAGAGGGGGTTCTTTTAGCATTTTTTTTCATTGGTGGTTGTTTTGTTCTATGTATAAAATGTTAAAATGTTAAAAACCGAATAAAGATATTTTCAAACAAAGGCTTGAGCCACAATGATTTCAATTGGCGTCTCACAAATTGTAGTAAGGCTTACAAAATTTAGAACCACTTCAGATAACTCTCTGGCTTCTGACTACCCAACGCCTTTTCAGCTGTCTGTCTTCACTAAACAGTATCCTGTTCTAGACTCCATTTCCTCTGTTCCTTTAACTTCAGGCTTCCTGGAAACTCTTCTTCATTTCTCCAGTTTCCTTAACTAGCTGCGTTTTCGAGTTCTGGAACTGGCTTTCTTAACATTTGCTCCATTCTGTTACAACTCCCTGGGCTTTGGAGATTCAAGGTCATTTCAACTAGATAGTAAAGATGTGCCAGGCACTCTGGTTTTAGAACAATAAGGCAACCCTTTATTTCAGCAGAGAGAGAGAGTGAGAGAGATTCTTCTTCATTCAAGATCTAATCGCATTTGCCCAGCTCTCTCAGAAGCATTCCTGAAACAACTCACCTAGTACCCTTGTACACTCCCTGAAAAGCTTTCACACCTGCTGGACAGATGGACAGTGCCTTGGTAGCCTCATGGTTCCTAAACAACTTGACAGTTCCTTGACAGCTGCACAGTTCCAATAAGTATGTTTGATTCTAACAATCCTGAAGGGTGCCTCAGCCACTGGCAACCTCTGCCATTCGCGCAGGCATAAACTCAGGCTTGAATCCAGTTCTGCCAGCGAGAATGGGAAATTCTGGGTTTGAGGTGGGACTTCGAAAATTCAGCCATGTGTTTTGCCACAGTGGAGAGGCTGTTAGTCATGACAAAAATATGGACCTTGTCAGTTTGTAAATTCCAACCTGGATGACTAGGATCATCACTTTAAAAGTCTGCAATTACCCCCTTTAAAAAATGCATTAAAGGTTTGATTAGGGATTGTTTTGAACAGAAAGTGTTGGTTATGTCCCTCCACTGCTTTAATGCTGTTCTTTGGGTTTTGTTTAAGGCTCTGGTTAACGCAGGTGTGATGAGAGACGTGCAAACCTCAACCGGAACCTCGGCTGGTCAAACCCAATATCTGTCAACAGGTAAAAGAGAAAGTTGTGCTGACTTTAAATAATAATAAGAGTAATCTTTATTATTGTCACAAGTAGGCTTACATGAACACTGCAATCAAGTTACTGTGAAAAGCCCCTAGTCGCCACATTCCGGCGCCTGTTCGGGCACACTGAGGGAGAATTCAGAATGTCCAAATGACCTAACCTGCATGTCTTTTGGGACTTGTGGGAGGAAACCGGAGCACCCGGAGCAAACCCACGCAGACGCAGGGAGAACGTGCAGACTCCGCACAGACAGTGATCCAAGCGGGGAATCGAACGTGGGATCCTGGTGCTGTGAAGCAATAGTGCTAACCACTGTGCTACCGTGCCACCCATTATTCCACTTAAGGAGTGGAGTAAGAAACTTTGGTATATTTCCATTAAATTATACGGCGCGATTCCAGACAAAAGTTTAAACCCACTTTTGGGCGCATTTGGTGAGGTGTTGGCTGACGGCCACATTGGCAAGACTGGGGCCTGTATTCAATGGCATTTCATGCCAAAAATGAGCCCCCACGAGAATCCCGCCATTACTGGCAGCCTCACCGCATGATCTTCCCAACCCGCGCCTCAGCTGCTCGCTGCTAACAAGGGGGAGCTGCTTTTAAACGCCCCCTCATCACTCACTCCCAGTCAACACACAAGCATGGCAGAGTGCAGACCTGCTCCTCACTTTGGGGATGTCAACCTGGCTTGGCTTCTCAACACCATTGATGAGAGGCGCGACACCATGTCTCCCCGAGGGGGGGGGGGGGGGGGGGGGGGAACCAGCAGCAGGGTCAGCAATGCTGCCTGGGACGCAGTGGTAGCGGCTGTCGGTGCGGGCAGTATGACCAGGAGGACTGGCGTCCAATGTTGGAAGAAGACCAACGACCTCCAGCGAGCTGCAAGGGTAAGTTGCCACCTCTCTCCTGGCATCGGTTCCGCCTGCCACCCCTGGCACTGAGGCCAACACTGGGCCTGGAGCACAACGTCCGCATCTTGAGTGGCGGTGTCCAAGGCAGGGCTCAGTCTGTGACGGCCATGGCTGAGGGCCTCGACATCATGTCCCATCCCCTGCGGGACGTGTCGCAGATGCAGGTGGACATTGCTGGGACACTGCACAGCATGGCCCAGTCACTGAGGAGCATCGCCTAGGCACCATGGTGCAGACAGCAGGGAACAGGCAGCACCAAATGACTCCGAGGCCTCTGGAGCTCACTCCAGCTGCCCCTCCATCCCATGGAGTGAGCCAGGACCTTACAGGCACCCTCAAGGAGAAGGAAGCGCTGGAGGCCAAACCAGGACCTGCCACCACGGAGACGACAGTGGTCTCCAATTCTTCTAAATCTCTCCTGACAACAGTACATCTCAAGGGCAGCGGACAGAACAGGGTGGCATGCTAACGGGAATGGGGGGAGGGGGTGGTGTTGAGCTGATGCACTAGGCCTCATCCTCGATGAATCTGGAGGCAATGAGGGCCACCCTAGTCCTTTTGGCATGTCGGACCCACACCGCAGCGTGTCCTCCATCCTTCAGCATCTCCACAGGGTCGTCCTCCTGCCCCTCCTGGTCCACCTCCTCCTCAGGCGAGGTTGCATATCTCTCTGCCTTCTCCTCCTCCTCCCCCTGCATGTCGCCTAGTACTGTGCCGGATTGTGGTGAGCACAGTAGGCCACCAGAGAGCGGGAGACCTTTTGGAGGGTGTACTGCAGGGCACTGTCAGAGTGATCAAGGCATCAGAACCACATCTTGAGCAGCCGTTGCACTGCTCAATGACAGAACCGGTGGCAACGCGGGCCTCATTGTATTGGTTCCCCACCTCAGTCTCAGGCCTTCGCACCAGCGTCATCAGCCATATCCTCAGCGGCCGACGCTTGTTCCCCACCAACCAACCCGTCAATCTGGGGTGTTTCTCAAAGGCACTGGTGATCTCTGAGTGCCCCAGGATGTAGCTGTCATGGATGCTACCAGGGCAGCGGGCACACAGGTGCATGATACCGAGGCGGTGGTCACACGCGATCTGAACATCAGGCACCCCTTCATGTTAATATAGGGCACTCCCTGATGTCCGGGTCCTCGCATGGCGACATGTGTGCCATCGGTCGCCCCCTGGACCTGGGGCATTCTGGTGATGGTGGCGATTCCTGCAGCCTGGGCATTTTGGTAGGTCTGATCCAGGTCGAAGTTGATCGAGTTTGATGCCCGGGCATACAAAGCATCCCTCACCCCCCCCCCCCCCGACCAAACCCAACCCCCCTGAAACCCCCCGCCCCCCGGTGCCCTTGAACTGCATGCCGGAGTGTAGAAATGGCTACTCACCTCTTCCCTGCCCCTCAGCGGCCACCACGACAGCCTCATGTTTTTGAAAAGTTGTACCAAACAACACCCGCATGACTTCCTGTTGGGGAGTCGAATAGTTCCCAGGAGGCCGCTGCATTCGGCCTCAATCTCGTTAATGAGATTGAAATGAATGCAAATGAGGGTCAATGATATTCTCGCCATTTCGGGGTAAGACCCGGAACTCACCATCGGGAGTGGGGCAGGTGAATCGCAAAATGGTTCGCGCCCGCGCGAAGCTCGTATTTGCCCTCTCCCGCTATTCACCCAGCAGGCCCGGACCCGCGCTGGGCACAACGGGGTCGCCGAATCGGGCCCATAATTTAGTTATAATCTAATTCCTCTTGTCGTGTTGTGTGTTCCGCGGTTGTAGATGGTACAACTCTGTTTTATTATTCTTGATAACAACAACTGTTAACTTCTGGCTGTGGTTCGCGCTTCATCAGCTAACCTGTGGACCCAGCCCTTGCACTATCTTAGTGAGGCACTCAGCACATGGCATATGTCTGAGTGGCACGCTGGGAGCTCTGTGCTCTGAGCTATCTCCTGCTGGAATAAGCGGGAACTGTGGTGCTCCCTGTTTTATAGTGCGTGTGCTCTCACTGGTGATTGGCTGCGATGTTGCTTGTGTGTTGATTGGTCCGTCGATCTGTCCATCAGTGTGTGTGTGTGATTGCACCATGATATGCTGATGTGGATATCATGACACCTCTCACAATGAGTAGAAATGTAAAATGGGGCAATGTATACAGTGCAGGTTAATCTCCTCTTAAGAGTTGTGTTGAGGTGGCCCCCTTAAACCTATTGGAAAGGCCGCACAGCCAACTCTGTGAAGGCAGAGATTGGAGGAGACATATACTGCAGTAATTCAAGGGCAGGAGTCCACGGGTTAAGTTGGCTTCTGACAGAACTGATCCAGTGTATATACATCAACACCGGGTGACCATGGAGAAAATCATTGATCCGAGGATTGGATAGGGTGGACAGTGAGAGCCTTTTTCCTCGGATGGTGATGTCTCGCACAAGGGGACATAGCTTTAAATTGAGGGGAGATAGATATAAGACAGATATCAGAGGTAGGTTCTTTACTCAGAGAGTAGTAAGGGCGTGGAATGCCCTGTCTGCGACAGTAGTGGACTCGCCAACACTAAGGGCATTCAAATGGTCATTGGATAGACATATGGACGATAAGAGAATAGTGTAGATGGGCTTTAGAGTGGTTTCACAGGTCGGCTCAACATCGAGGGCCGAAGGGCCTGTACTGCGCTGTAATGTTCTATGTTCTATGTTCTAGATCACCAGCACAATTGGTCAACTGGTGCCATCATACACTTATAACTTTTCAATGCGACTTTCCTTCACAGGCGTGGACACAGGAAAGAGTGCAGCGAATCCCATTCCCAATGCTTGTGAATTGGAGCCAAAGGTAAACAATGGCCGGGTGTCAGATAAATCTTCCATTCTGGGCGCCGGAGTCACCACGGTTGGAGAAATCTTGACCACAAAACAACTGATCATTCGTCGTGGCCTGGCCTTCCTTACAGGACCACTCATCCTGGCAATTGGACTGGCGATACACTTTAGTCTTGAAAAGGGCTCGTAGGTCCCAGTGAACGTTGCAGAGACAAAGCCAGATTATTGTCTACGGCATGAATGGTAAAAGGGCAACAGAGGGAAATGTTCACACACGGCCTGTTGCTACTGATGAATTTGAATCAACTGTCAAAATAAATATTAAAGAAAAAATTATTAGCAATGATCAGTTATGAACAGATTTCTAAATGCCTGGTGTACTGTTGTCATCTCTGTTGATTTGGACTTTGAAAACGTCATTTTCGTTGTCAGAGTCCAATTGGGGAATTTTCCACTCTCGTGCCCAGAGGGTGGATGTTTTAGATTAGATATCAACGGTCTTATTGATCCAATATCCCACCCCTTCCATCACACTCCCTGAATATATTTTGTCCTGTGCACCGACGCTTCTCAGAGGGTTGTAGAGGTGAAGCAGGACCCTGGGGGCTATTTGAAAATGAAGATTCGAGTTTTAGAATCAAGGCTTTGTTTGCCAATAGAGTCATAGACGTTTACAGCATAGAAACAGGCCCTTCGGCCCAGCTTGTCCATGTCGCCTAGTTTCTACCAGTAAGCTACTGCCACTTGCCCGCATTTGGCCCATATCCCTCTATACCCACCCTGCCCATGCAACTGTCTAACTGTTTTTTAAAGGACAAAATTGTACCCGCCTCTGGCACTGCCTCTGGCAGCCCGTTCCAGGTGCTCATCACTCTCTGGACTCTTTTGCATCTCTCCCTTCTCACCTGAAACCTATGTCCTCTAGTTCTAGACTCCTGTACCCTTGGGAAAAGATGTTGACTATCTACCTTATCGATGCTCCTCATTATTTTATAGACCTCTAGAAGTTCACTCCTAAGCCTCTTACGATCCAGGGAAAAAGGTCCCAGCCTATCCAACCTCTCCCTATACCTCAGACCATCAAGTCCTGGTAGCATCCTCGTAAATCTCTTCTGCACTCTTTCTAGTTTAATAATATCCTTCCTATAATAGGGTGACCAATGTAGGCCAGTTTTCACAGGAATGATGGATAAATGAGACTTGGTGTGAGTTTGGACATGGGCAGCGGATTTTTGATGAACTCGCATTTACAGAGGTTGACCAGATGTGCGGTGTGATATTCAAGTCTAGATGGAAAAAAGGAATGGATGAGGGTTTCTATAGCAGATAGGCTGAGGCAGGGATGGTTCTTACTTTTTTAAAAATTCATTTATGGGATGCAGGCATCGTTGGCGAGATCAGTATTTATTGATTTGATTTGATTTGATTTATTATTGTCACATGTATTAGTATACAGTGAAAAGTATTGTTTCTCGCATGCTGTACAGACAACGCATAGGGAAGGAAGGAGAGGCTGCAGAATATAATGTTACAGCAAGGTGTAGAGTAAAGATCAACTTAATACGAGGTAGGTCCATTCAAAAGTCTGATGGCAGTAGGGAAGAAGCTGTTCTTGAGTCGGTTGGTACGTGACCTCAAACTTTGGTATCTTTTTACTGACAGAAGACGGTGGAAGAGAGTATGTCCGGGGTGCGGGAGTCCTTAATTATGCTGGCTGCCTTTCCGAGGCAGCGGGAATTGTAGACAGAGTCAATGGATGGGAGGCTGGTTTGCGTGATGGACTGGGCTACATTCACGACCTTTTGTAGTTTCCTGTGGTCTTGGGCAGAGCAGGCTCCATACCAAGCTGTGATACAACCAGAAAGAATGTTTTCTATGGTGCATCTGTAGAAGTTGGTAGCTGACATGCCAAATTTCCTTAGTCTTCTGAGAAAGTAGAGTCGTTGGTGGGCTTTCTTAACTATAGTGTCGGCATGGGGGGACCAGGACAGGCTGTTGGTGATCTGTACACCTAAAAACTTGAAGCCCACGACCCCTTCTACCATTGATGTAGACGGGGCATGTTCTCCACTACGCTTCCTAAAGTCAATGACAATCTCCTTCGTCTTGTTGACATTGAGGGAGAGATTATTGTGGTCGCACCAGTTCACCAGATTCTCTATCTCATTCCTGTACTCTGTCTTGTCATTGTTTGAAATCCAACCCACTACGGTGATGTCATCAGCAAATTTGAAAATCGAGTTCGAGGGGAATTTGGCCACACAGCCATAGGTGTATAAGGAGTATAGTAGGGGGCTGAGGACACAGCCTTGTGGGAGGATGATCGTGGAGGAAGTGTTGTTGCCTATCTTTACTGATTGTGGCCTGTGGGTTAGAAAGTTCAGGATCCAGTCGCAGAGGGAGGAGCCGAGGCCAAGGCTATTGCCAAAGAATCATAGAATTTATAGTGCAGAAGGAGGCCATTCGACCCTTCGAGTCTACACCAGTCCTTGGAAAGAGCACCCTACCCAAGCCCATGCCTTCACCCTGCCCCCGCAACCCAGCAACACCATCTAACCCCTTAACCCCTTGGACACTAAAGGGGCAATTTACCATGGCCAATCCACCTGACCTGCACATCTTTGGACTGTGGGAGGAAACCGGAGCACCCGAAGGAAACCCACGCAGACACGGGGAGAGCGTCCAGACTCCGCACACACAGTGACCCAGCGGAGAATCAAACCTGGAATCCTGGAGCTGTGAAGCAACAGTGCTAACCACTGTTGCCCTTTGTACCGCCTAGTGTTGTGTGTTCTTGACTGCTCTCCCCCGTCTTTCCCTCACAGTTTTATAAATTGAAAAATTGTTTGATGGTTCTTGTCCGGTATCCTAACAACATTTGGGTCTGGTCCGGAATCCTAACAACAGTTGGGGGCTCTTTACCAGGATTAGAAAGTGTAATTCCTTGTTTGGCCTAGGATTATTGAAGTTGAAGAGAGTGTGAGTGAGTCTCTGGTGCTTTCTTTCAGAGTTTCTTCGGTGTTGAAGAAGTCACTCTGGCTGGTTTACAAAGGGGGGTTAAACCACAGCTCTTTGATTTGTCAGACAAACTGCAGTTGACTTAAGGGGTGAGGAAGGTGGAGGGAGCCCAAGCTTTAGCTCACCATTTAGATTTCATAGAATTTACAGTGCAGAAGGAGGCCATTCGGCCCATCGAGTCTGCACCGGCTCTTGGAAAGAGCACCCTGCCCAAGGTCAACACCGCCACCCTATCCCCATAACCCAGTAACCCCATAACCCAGTAACCCCACCCAACACTAAGGGCAATTTTGGACACTAAGGGCAATTTATCATGGCCAATCCACCTAACCTGCACATCTTTGGGACTGTGGGAGGAAACCGGAGCACCTGGAGGAAACCCACGCACACACGGGGAGGATGTGCAGACTCCGCACAGACAGTGACCCAAGCTGGAATCGAACCTGGGACCCTGGAGCTGTGAAGCAATTGTGCTATCCACAAGGCTAACGTGCTGCCCAAAAAAATGTTTTTTGTTTTTTTTTTTACAAATTTAGAGTATCCAATTATTATTTTTCCAATTAAGGGGCAATTTAGCATGGCCAATCCACATAACCTGTACATCTTTGGGTTGTAGGTGTGAAACCCACACAGACATGGGGAGAATGTGCAAACTCCTCATGGATACTGACCCAGGCCGGGATTCGAACCCGGGTCCTCAGCGCCGTAGTCCCAGTGCTAACCACTGTGCCACGTGCCACCCCTCTTTGTCAGAGACACAGTCTGAATCATTGGAATTAGCTGTAATTCAGTTCTAAATGAAACAGTTTCAACATAAGAAATAATTGAGACAGCTTGAATTGGAATTGAAAGGAAAAGATAGAGAGAGTGGCAATGGCAGAAGCAAAAGAAAAAGAGAGAAATTGAACATCGGAACAAAATGGAACTACAAAGGGGCAGCACGACAGCACAATGGTTAGCACAGTTGCTTCACAGCGCCAGGGTCCCAGGTTCGATTCCTGGCTTGGGTCACTGTCTGTGCGAAGTCTGGACGTTCTCCCCGTGTCTGCGTGGGTTTCCTCCGGGTGCTCCGGTTTCCTCCCACAGTCCAAAAATGTGCAGGCTAGGGTGGTTTGGCCGTGATAAATTGCCCTTAGGTTAGATAGGGTTACTGGTTTACCGGGATAGGGTGGAGGTGTGGGCTTAAGTGGGATGCTCTTTCCAAGAGCTTGGTGCAGACCCGATGGGCCGAATGGTCTCCTTCTGCACTGTAAATTCTATGGTGAAAGAGAAACTGGGCAAATGGGAAATCCACAGGTGAACAAGGCAAAGGAAGTTTAGTTGGAGATACTAAAGAGGTTTTGCCTCAGTTTGAAAAGGAAATTTATGAGGGTGGAAGATAGATAACAAAACACAAATATTTCATTGTAATAAGGTTGGACGCACAAAGCTGCAGTGTTGACCTCTCAAGAAAGGTACTGGGGAGACACACTCTTTAAAACAATAACCAGTGGGGTTTATTAAAGTAGGAAAAAAACATGGTTGCCGCTAAAGAAGTGTAAAATAGCGTACAGCTGGTTCAAAGATTGGTTGATAAGAAGTTGACAGATCTTTTTCAAGAATTTATTTGTGAGGGTAAGGTTTTCTCATGTGTACAAGGTGGAGCATGCAAGGGGGTTCAGGTCTTAATGGGTACAGGAGAAAGTCCATAGAACTATAGAATCCCTACAGTACAGAAGGAGACAATTTGGTCCATCAAGTCTGCATCGACCCTCTAAAGAGCATCCTACCTAAACCCACTCCCCTGCCCTATCCCCGTAACCCCACATAACCTGCAAATCTTTGGACCCTCAGGGGCAATTTTAGCATGGCCAATCCACCTAACCTGCACATCTTTGGACTGTGGAAGAAAACCAGGGCACTCGGGGGAAACCCACGCAGTCACGGGGAGAATGTGCAAACTCCGCAAAGTCAACCCAAGGCTGGAATTGAACCCGGGACCCTGGTACTGGTATTGTGAGACAGCAGTGATATGCACCGCATCGCCCCATAGAATCATAGAATTTACAGTACAGAAGAAGGCCATTTGGCCCATCGAGTCTGCACAGGCCCGTGGAAAGAGGACCCCATTTAAGCGCACACTTCCAACCCATCCCCGTAACCCAGTAACCCCACCCAATCTTTTGGGGCACTAAGGGGCAATTTAGCCTGGCCAATCCACCTAACCTGCACATCTTTGGACTGTGGGAGGAAACCGGAGCACCCATAGGAAACCCACGCAGACACGGAGAGAACGTGCAGACTCCGCACAGACAGTGACCCAAACCAGGAATCGAACCTGGGACCCTGGAGCTGTGAAGCAACTGTGCTATCGGTGTGCTACCGTGCTGCCACATCTGCAGATCCTGAGGAGCTGCCCGCAAACATTCACTTGGGTTTAAGAGTGGAGAGTGTATTTGCTCACAGTCACCTTGTCTGCTTATAAGGGACTTTGTGTTAATGAAATCATTGTAGATTATGATGTACTTTGTGTGGTAGTATGTATTGGAGGTCATGTGGGACTGGAAGCCCGAATGTCATTGGCTGACAGATCCCGGGTCCTGGTTGGCCGTTGACCTCAAGCTCCGCCCTGAAGGCGAAGTATAAGAAGCCGGTGTCTTCCCCCGCAGGCCAGTTTACTATCAAGCTGCTGGGGAACAGACACGCTTAATAAAGCCTCATCGACTTCACTATATTCGTCTCACGGAGTCTTTGAGCGCTACAATTTATTAAGCGTGCCTAAAAAGGACTATGGAGCTCAGGATCATTCCAGAATGCCTGAGGATCAGCCCCCACGCAGTGAATGCGGCAGCAGCCTTCAAACACTGGCAGACTTGCTTCGAGGCCTACATCAGATCGACCACAGGCCGAGTCTCAGACGAACAAAAACTGCAGGTCCTGCACTCGAGGGTGAGCACGGAGATTTTCACCCTCATTGAAGACACCGACGATTTCCAGACGGCCTTCACAGCACTGAGAAGTCTCTACGTTCGCCCAGTTAACCAAATCTACGCTCGCTACCAGCTCGCGACAAGACGGCAAGCTCCCGGAGAATCGATGGACGAGTTCTACGCCGCGCTGCTGATTTTGGGACGAGCCTGCAGCTGCCTGTCGGTGAATGCAAACGAACACACGGACATGTTAATGCGCGACGCTTTTGTGGCAGGTATGCAATCCTCCCAAATCCGCCAAAGACTTCTAGAAAAAGAGTCGCTAGGACTCTCAGAGGCACGGGCCCTAGCAGCCTCCCTAGACGTGGCCGCGCGTAATACCCGCGCCTACGGCCCCGACCGCGCGGCAGGCCATTGGGCCCCGTACGTACCCGTCGCGGCAAACCCCCTACCCCCCCCCCCCCGGACTCCCCACAGGCTTGCGCAGTCCAAACGCCGAGTCACACCGGGGGCGCCCGCTGTTATTTCTGCGGCCAGGCGAAACACCCCCGACAGCGCTGCCCGGCCCGCGCAGCTATCTGCAAAAGCTGCGGGAAAAAGAGCCATTATGCGGTGGTGTGCCGATCCCGCGAGGTCGCCGCCGTCCCAGGGCCACAGGGAGCCCTACAAGCAGTCTATGCGTCCCAACCCCCCCAGCATGCCATGTGCGACCCGCAGGCGCAGCCGCTCTGGGTCCCGACCACCGCGGTCCCGGGAGAACTGGGAGCCCTGCACGCCGCCTACGCTCCCCAACCCCCCTCCCCGCAGCCATGTACGACCCGCCGCTGGCGCTACCGCTTTGGGTCCCGGCCAACACTCTCCACGGAGAGGAGGGGCTTTTTCGTGTCCCTAACGCCACCCTCACCCCCGTCCCGTGCCCCACGCCTGACCCGCCGGCGCCACCTACTTGGACCCCGACCACTGCTGTCCCCGGTGAGGGAGCTCCTCGCGCTCCTTGCGCTCGCGGCCCCACGCCTGACCCGCCGGCGCCGCCGACTTGGGCCCCGACCACCGCTGTCCCCGGTGAGGGAGCTCCGCGCGGTCCTAGCGCTCGCGGTCCTAGCGCTCGCGGTGAGGGAGCTCCGCGCGGTCCTAGCGCTCGCGGTCCTAGCGCTCCCCAGATCCCCCAGCACACCATGTGCGACCCGCAGACGCCGCCATTTTGGGTCCCGACCACCACGAGGGGAGGAGGGGCGCCGTTGTGCGACCCGCAGACGCCGCCATTTTGGGTCCCGACCACCACGAGGGGAGGAGGGGCGCCGCCATCTTGGACCGCCCCCGACCTGTACGACGCATGGGGGCAGCCATTTTGTCCACCCCCACCGCCATCTTGTGACCCCCCAGCCACGTGCGATGTATGGGGGCGGCCATTTTGCCCATCCCCGACGCCATCTTGGACGGCAACAACGGACCCCACCCCACTACTACAACCACGGCTCGCTTCGGTTACGCTCGATCAGGCTCGGCCCCGGACACTCCAGACAACGACGACAACGGTCCTAATTAACGGCCACGAGACGCCATGCCTAGTCGACTCCGGGAGCACGGAAAGCTTTATACACCCCGACACGGTAAGACGCTGTTCCTTGACCACCTATCCCAGCGCACAAAAGATTTGCCTAGCTGCAGGATCCCACTCCGTACAGATCCAGGGATTCTGCATAGTTACCCTAACGGTGCAGGGGAGGGAGTTCAAAAACTACAAACTTAACGTCCTTCCCCAACTCTGTGCCCCCACCTTGCTGGGGTTAGATTTCCAATGTAATCTACAGAGCCGTACGTTTAAATTCGGCGGCCCCATACCCCCAATCACTATCTGCGGCCTCGCTACCCTCAAGGTGCAACCCCCGTCCTTGTTTGCGAACCTCACCCCGGATTGCAAACCCGTCGCCACTAGGAGCAGACGGTACAGCGCCCAGGACCGGACCTTCATTCGGTCCGAAGTCCAGCGGCTACTAAAGGAGGGCATAATCCAGGCCAGCAATAGTCCCTGGAGAGCGCAGGTGGTAGTAGTGAAGACAGGGGAGAAACAAAGGATGGTCATTGACTATAGCCAGACCATCAACAGGTACACACAACTAGACGCGTACCCTCTCCCCCGCATATCCGACATGGTCAATCGGATTGCCCAGTATAAAGTCTTCTCCACCGTGGACCTCAAGTCCGCCTACCATCAGCTCCCCATCCGCCCAAGTGACCGCAAATACACAGCCTTCGAGGCAGACGGGCGATTATACCATTTCCTACGGGTCCCTTTTGGCGTCACAAACGGGGTCTCGGTCTTCCAACGGGAGATGGACCGGATGGTTGATCAACATGGGTTACGGCCACGTTCCCGTATCTCGACAATGTAACCATCTGCGGCCACGATCAGCAGGACCACGACGCCAACCTCCAAAAATTCCTCCAGACCGCCAAAGCCTTGAACCTCACGTACAACGAGGACAAGTGCGTTTTTAGCACCGACCGGCTAGCCATTCTGGGCTACATAGTACGCAATGGGATAATAGGCCCCGACCCCGAACGTATGCGCGCACTCATGGAATTTCCCCTCCCGCACTGCCCAAAAGCCCTAAAACGCTGCCTGGGGTTCTTTTCATACTACACCCAGTGGGTCCCCCAGTACGCAGACAAGGCCCGCCCCCTAATACAGACCACGACCTTCCCTCTGTCGACAGAGGCTTGCCAGGCCTTCAGCCGCATCAAAGCGGACATCGCAAAGGCCACGATGCGCGCCATCGACGAGTCCCTCCCCTTCCAGGTCGAGAGCGACGCCTCCGACGTAGCTCTAGCGGCCACCCTTAACCAAGCGGGCAGATCCGTGGCCTTTTTCTCCCGAACCCTCCACGCCTCAGAAATCCGCCACTCCTCAGTGGAAAAGGAAGCCCAAGCCATAGTGGAAGCTGTGCGACATTGGAGGCATTACCTGGCCGGCAGGAGATTCACTCTCCTCACTGACCAACGGTCGGTAGCTTTCATGTTCGATAATGCACAGCGGGGCAAAATTAAAAATGACAAGATCTTAAGGTGGAGGATCGAGCTCTCCACCTTCAACTATGAGATCTTGTACCGGCCCGGAAAGCTGAACGAGCCGTCCGATGCCCTATCCCGCGGCACATGTGCCAACGCACAAATTGACCGCCTCCAAACCCTCCACGAGGACCTCTGCCACCCGGGGGTCACTCGGTTTTACCACTTCACCAAGTCCCGCAATCTCCCATACTCTTTAGAAGAGGTCCGTACAGTCACAAGGGACTGCCACATCTGCGCGGAATGCAAGCCGCATTTTTTCAGGCCAGATGGAGCGCACCTGATTAAGGCTTCCCGCCCCTTTGAACGCCTCAGTCTCGATTTCAAAGGGCCCCTCCCCTCCACCGACCGCAACGCATATTTTCTCCGACATGACCGCGGCCACAGTCATTAAAGCCCTGAACAGCATCTTCACACTGTTCGGTTACCCCGCATACGTCCACAGCGACAGGGGGTCCTCTTTCATGAGTGACGAGCTGCGCCAGTTCCTGCTCAGCAAGGGCATAGCCCCAAGCAGGACGACCAGCTACAACCCCCGGGGGAACGGGCAAGTAGAAAGGGAGAACGGCACGGTCTGGAAGGTCGTCCTACTGGCCCTACGGTCCAGGGATCTCCCAGTTTCACGGTGGCAGGAGGTCCTCCCGGACGCTCTCCATTCCATCCGGTCGTTATTATGTACAAGCACTAATCAAACGCCTCACGAGCATCTCCTTGTCTTCCCTAGGAGGTCCTCCTCTGGAACGTCGCTGCCGACCTGGCTGGCGGCCCCAGGACCCATCCTGCTCCGAAAGCATGTGCGGGCACATAAGGCGGACCCGTTGATCGAAAGGGTTCACCTCCTCCACGCAAACCCCCAGTACGCCTACGTGGAGTACCCCGACGACCGACAGGACACGGTCTCCCTGCAGGATCTGGCGCCCGCACATACTACCATACTACCACGCACACCCCCCCCGACACCATCAACCCAACCGCCCCCCTTCCTGCCACCGCCGCACCCCGCGACCGCCCCCTTCCCAGGAGGATCAGTCCCCCTCCCCTTTGCACCGACAGCTGAAACCATATGGCTCCTGGAGGCGACAACACTTGTACAAGCACCACCACCGCCGGGGCCGAGGCGATCGACACGGACGACCAGACCGCCCGACCGACTCGTGGCGTCGATGTAAAACAAAGATGGACTGTTCAAAGAACATTTTGTTTTTTTCCTATACCCTCTGTAAATAGTTGCAACAGGACAAAACTGTCCAATACTGTACTACCATGTGAATGTTCTATCCTCCCAGGACCAGCCCTGTAAACCCTTACCACCATACGAAGCATCACCCCGCCGGGTTCATTTTTGACAAGGGGTGAATGTGGTAGTATGTATTGGGGGTCATGTGGGACTGGAAGCCCTAATGTCATTGGCTGACAGATCCCGGGTCCTGGTTGGCCGTTGACCTCAAGCTCCGCCCTGAAGGCGAAGTATAAGAAGCCGGTGTCTTCCCCCGCAGGCCAGTTTACTATCAAGCTGCTGGGGAACAGACACGCTTAATAAAACCTCATCGACTTCACTATATTCGTCGCACGGAGTCTTTGTGCGCTACACTTTGCAATCTGTGTTGATCCTAAAACCTGTGCATAATTGTTAGGCCAACAGGGGAGTAAAGGAGTATTGTATAATAATCCAAATTTTCATGTTTAAGAAATGTGTTTTTCTTCTTGTTGAAACTAATTAGCAGTCCTTTGACTCTGCTCCTCCATGTTTTACTAAACACAAATAAAGGTTGCAGCCTTTTGAGCCAGGGTTCCATCCTGGAATCTTCCCGTCCAGTTATAACATGGAACTAAGAGATTCCGCCACCAACAGATCAGACCTCAGCTCTGCAGTCTTGCCACATTCTGCCGTGAATGCTGGTGGACAATTTAACGACTTGCTGAAGGAAGAGGCTCAAAAAATAGTCCCGTGCTAAACGGAGGCAACCAACACATCAGTGCAAAAGATGAGGCTAAAACATTAGCAAAAATCTTCAGCCAGAAATGCCGAGTGGCTGATCCACTTTGGCCTGTTCGGGAGGTCCCCAGCATCGCGTATGCCAGTTTTCAGCCAATTCAATCCACTCCATGTGATATCAAGAAACGGCTGAAGGCACTGGATACTGGACATCCAGTTTTCTATCCTTCTCAATACACTAAATAAAATAAATAAAAAGGCATAAGCAGGTGGAAGTTGCTTAGTGACTGAGGCCTTGTAAGGTAGAGAATCTTTTAAGATTTAATTTAGCTGATTTGATTGCAGTTGGAGATAGGTAGTGAGAGAAAGGGCAGCTCTCTGCTATAAACAGTTGGTTTAGAAGGCTAGAGAGGGATCATCTCTCTCAGCTTTGCTAGAAGAAAAGCCATATCATGGAGTAATGGTTAAGATAAAAAGTTCAGACTTCCGGGTGCGGCGATGACCAGCTGAGTCGCACGTTTCGGCAGCTCCCGGTGGAACGGACTCTTGGGCTCTTAATAAGAGCCCCAACGGCAATTTTAACGGCTAAAAGTACTGTGCGGTGAACCAGAAGGGAATTCCCCCCTGGATACGGATGAAAAAAGGAGAGGAAGGTGGCCGGATTGCGGTGGATCCTTTAGAGCAGTGGCAAGGAAGGCAAGCAAAAACCAAGATGGCGTCGGAAGGTGGCAGTTTAATATGGGGCCCTGAACAAAATGAGTTTTTGAAACGCTGCGTGGAAGAACTCAAAAAGGAAATGAAGAAGGAGCTGTTGGCCCCGATATTACAGGCGATCGAAGGGCTAAAGGAGGAGCAAAAGACCCAGGAGCGGGAGCTTCGGGTCGTGAAGGCAAAGGCTGCCGAGAATGAGGACGACATACAGGGCCTGGCGGTGAAGACGGAGATGCACGAGGCACACCATAAACGATGTGTGGAAAGGCTGGAGGCGCTGGAGAACAACGCGAGGAGGAACAACCTAAGGATTCTTGGTCTTCCTGAAGGTGCGGAGGGAGCGGACGTCGGGGCATATGTGAGCACAATGCTGCACTCGTTAATGGGAGCGGAGGCCCCGGCGGGTCCGCTGGAGGTGGAGGGAGCATACCGAGTGATGGCGCGAGGACCGAGAGCAGGAGAAATTCCTAGAGCCATAGTGGTGAGATTCCTCCGTTTTAAGGATAGAGAGATGGTCCTTAGATGGGCAAAGAAAACTCGGAGCAGTAAATGGGAGAACGCGGTGATCCGCGTATACCAAGACTGGAGTGCGGAGGTGGCGAGAAGGAGGGCGAGCTTTAATCGGGCCAAAGCGGTGCTTCACAAAAATAAGATAAAATTCAGAATGCTGCAACCGGCAAGACTGTGGGTCACATATCGAGGGAGGCACCACTACTTTGAGACGGCGGATGAGGCGTGGACTTTTATCGTGGAAGAAAAATTGGAATGAGCGGGTTATTAAAAAAAGAACGTTTGAAACAAAGTGGTGGGGCGAGTATGGGGGGGGCGAAGAAGGGGGTAAAAAGGGGGGAAAGAGGAGTTTTATGCTATTAATCCTGCGATGTGGTAACTTTTCTCTCTTCCACAGGAGGTGGTGGGGGGAGGAAAGGAGGTGGAGGAGATGGGGCGTTGGCCATTGGGGGTGGGGCCAAGGGGAAGCGCGGGCTCGGTTCCCGCGCGATGATAATCATGGCGGGAAGAGGGAAGCAGGAAGGAGGGGGCGTCGCACGGTGCGAGCCGAGGTCACGGGGGGAAGCCGAGGTCGGCCAGAGTTTGCTGACTTCTGGGAGCAACATGGGGGGTGTAACTACGCTAGTGGGGGATCTAGCGGGGGGGGTGGGAGGGGGGAATTATTGGGCTGCTGCTGCTGGGGAGAAGGGGGAGCTGGCATGGGGTGGGATTGGCGGGGGGGCACCGCCTGGGGGGGGACACAGCTGCGTGGGAACCGGGTGAGGAGCTGGAAAAAGGGGATGGCTAATCGACAAGGGGGGGTAAAAAGCCCCCCAACCCGGCTGATCACGTGGCACGTGAGAGGGCTGAACGGGCCGATAAAGAGGGCACGGGTACTCGCCCACCTTAAGAAACTTAAGGCAGACGTGGTTATGTTACAGGAAACGCACTTGAAACTGATAGACCAGGTGAGACTACGCAAAGGTTGGGTGGGGCAGGTGTTCCATTCGGGGCTAGATGCGAAAAACAGGGGGGTGGCTATATTAGTGGGGAAGCGGGTAATGTTTGAGGCAAAGACTATAGTGGCGGATAGCAGGGGCAGATACGTGATGGTGAGTGGCAAATTACAGGGGGAGACGGTGGTTTTGGTAAACGTATATGCCCCGAACTGGGATGATGCCAATTTTATGAGGCGTATGCTAGGACGCATCCCGGACCTAGAGGTGGGAAAGTTGGTAATGGGGGAGATTTCCATACGGTGTTGGAACCAGGGCTGGACAGGTCGAGGTCCAGGACTGGAAGGAGGCCGGCAGCAGCCAAGGTGCTTAAAGATTTTATGGAGCAGATGGGAGGAGTAGACCCGTGGAGATTTAGCAGACCTAGGAGTAAGGAGTTTTCGTTTTTCTCCTATGTCCACAAAGTCTATTCGCGAATAGACTTTTTTGTTTTGGGAAGGGCGTTGATCCCGAAGGTGAGGGGAACGGAGTATACGGCTATAGCCATTTCGGATCACGCTCCACATTGGGTGGACTTGGAGATAGGGGAGGAAAAAGAACGGCGTCCACCCTGGAGAATGGACATGGGACTAATGGCGGATGAGGGGGTGTGTCTAAGGGTGAGGGGGTGCATTGAAAAGTACTTGGAACTCAATGATAATGGGGAGGTCCAGGTGGGAGTGGTCTGGGAGGCGCTGAAGGCAGTGGTTAGAGGGGAGCTGATATCAATAAGGGCACATAAAGGAAAGCAGGAGAGTAGGGAACGGGAGCGGTTGCTGCAAGAACTTCTGAGGGTGGACAGGCAATATGCGGAGGCACCGGAGGAGGGACTGTACAGGGAAAGGCAAAGGCTACACGTAGAATTTGACTTGCTGACAACGGGCACTGCAGAGGCACAGTGGAGGAAGGCACAGGGTGTACAGTACGAATATGGGGAGAAGGCGAGCAGGTTGCTGGCCCACCAATTGAGGAAAAGGGGAGCAGCGAGGGAAATAGGGGGAGTGAGGGATGAGGAAGGAGAGATGGAGCGGGGAGCGGAGAGAGTGAATGGAGTGTTCAAGGCATTTTATAAAAAATTATACGAAGCTCAACCCCCGGATGGGAGGGAGAGAATGATGGGCTTTCTGGACCGGCTGGAATTTCCCAAGGTGGAGGAGCAGGAAAGGGTGGGACTGGGAGCACAGATTGAAATAGAGGAAGTAGTGAAAGGAATTAGGAGCATGCAGGCGAGGAAGGCTCCGGGACCGGATGGATTCCCAGTTGAATTTTACAGGAAATATGTGGACTTGCTCGCCCCACTGCTGATGAGGACCTTTAATGAGGCAAAGGAAAGGGGACAGCTGCCCCCGACTATGTCTGAGGCAACGATATCGCTTCTCCTAAAGAAGGAAAAGGACCCGCTGCAATGCGGGTCCTATAGACCTATTTCCCTCCTAAATGTAGACGCTAAGATTCTGGCCAAGGTAATGGCAATGAGGATAGAGGATTGTGTCCCGAGGGTGGTCCATGAGGACCAAACTGGGTTTGTGAAGGGGAGACAGCTGAATACGAATATACGGAGGCTGCTAGGGGTAATGATGATGCCCCCACCAGAGGGGGAAGCGGAGATAGTGGTGGCGATGGATGCCGAGAAAGCATTTGATAGAGTGGAGTGGGATTATCTGTGGGAGGTGCTGAGGAGATTTGGTTTTGGAGATGAGTATGTTGGATGGGTGCAGCTGTTGTATAGGGCCCCAGTGGCGAGTGTGGTCACGAATGGACGGGGATCTGCATACTTTCGGCTCCATAGAGGGACAAGGCAGGGATGCCCTCTGTCCCCATTATTGTTTGCACTGGCGATTGAGCCCCTGGCAATAACATTGAGGGGTCCCAAGAAGTGGAGGGGAGTACTTAGAGGAGGAGAAGAACACCGGGTATCTCTGTATGCGGATGATTTGTTGTTATATGTAGCGGACCCGGTGGAGGGGATGCCAGAGATAATGCGGACACTTCGGGAGTTTGGAGAATTCTCAGGATATAAACTGAACATGGGGAAAAGTGAGTTGTTTGTGGTGCATCCAGGGGAGCAGAGCAGAGAAATAGAGGACTTTCCGCTGAGGAAGGTAACAAGGGACTTTCGTTACTTGGGGATCCAGATAGCCAAGAATTGGGGTACATTGCATAGGTTAAATTTAACGCGATTGGTGGAACAAATGGAGGAGGACTTCAAGAGATGGGACATGGTAGCCCTGTCACTGGCAGGGAGGGTGCAGGCGGTTAAAATGGTAGTCCTCCCGAGATTCCTCTTTGTGTTTCAGTGCCTCCCGGTGGTGATCACGAAGGCTTTTTTCAAAAGGATCAAAAAGAGTATCATGAGTTTTGTGTGGGCCGGGAAGACCCCGAGAGTGAGGAAGGGATTCTTACAGCGTAGTAAGGATAGGGGGGGGCTGGCACTACCGAGCCTAAGTGAGTACTACTGGGCCGCCAATATCTCAATGGTGAGTAAGTGGATGGGAGAAGAGGAGGGAGCGGCGTGGAAGAGATTGGACAGGGCGTCCTGTAGGGGGACTAGCCTACAAGCTATGGTGATGGCCCCATTGCCGTTCTCACCGAAGAAATACACCATAAGCCCGGTGGTGGTGGCGACTTTGAAAATTTGGGGACAGTGGAGACGGCATAGGGGAAAGACGGGAGCCTTGGTGGGGTCCCCGATAAGAAATAACCATAGGTTTGCCCCGGGGAGAATGGATGGGGGATTTGGAATATGGCAAAGAGCAGGAGTAACGCAACTGAAAGATCTGTTTGTGGATGGGAAGTTCGCAAGTCTGGGAGCGCTGACCAAGAAATATGGGTTGCCCCAAGGGAATGCATTCCGGTATATGCAACTGAGGGCTTTTGCGAGGCAACAGGTGAGGGAATTCCCGCAGCTCCCGATGCATGAGGTGCAGGACAGAGTGATCTCAAAGACATGGGTGGGGGACGGTAAGGTGTCAGATATATATAGGGAAATGAGGGACGAGGGGGAGATTATGGTAGATGAGCAGAAAGGGAAATGGGAAGAAGAGCTGGGGGAGGAGATTGAGGAGGGGCTGTGGGCGGATGCCCTAAGTAGGGTAAACTCATCGTCCTCGTGTGCCAGGCTAAGCCTGATTCAATTTAAGGTGTTACACAGGGCGCATATGACTGGAGCACGGCTCAGTAAATTTTTTGGGGTAGAGGATAGGTGTGCGAGATGCTCGAGAAGCCCAGCGAATCATACCCACATGTTCTGGTCATGTCCGGCACTACAGGGGTTCTGGGTGGGGGTGACAAAGGTGCTTTCGAAAGTAGTGGGGGTCCAGGTCGAACCAAGCTGGGGGTTGGCTATATTTGGGGTTGCACAAGAGCCGGGAGTGCAGGAGGCGAGAGAGGCCGATGTTTTGGCCTTTGCGTCCCTAGTAGCCCGGCGCAGGATACTGTTGATGTGGAAGGAAGCCAAGCCCCCGGGGGTGGAGACCTGGATAAATGACATGGCAGGGTTTATAAAGCTGAAACGGATTAAGTTCGTCCTAAGGGGATCGGCTCAAGGGTTCACCAGGCGGTGGCAACCGTTCGTCGAATACCTCACAGAAAGATAGAGGGAATGGAAAAGAAGAAGACAGCAGCAGCAGCCCAGGGGGGGAGTGGGGGGGGGGGGGAAGGGGGGGGGGGAGGGTGGGGGAGGAGGAACCAGAAGGACTCTCAGGGTTGTTGATATATATGTATAATATGTATAGGTCGTTGCTATAAATAATTGTATATTGGACTGTTAAATCATATTTTTGGAGAGTGTTTATCTGAGACAAGGCAGTTGCCATTTAGTTTTAGTTTTCGTTTTTGTTATATATTATTTATTCTTTGTTTATAAAACAGGTCATTGTTATTTATACTGTTATATTATTGTGTAAGGGATACACAATGTACTGTGATGGTTGACCAAAAATTTTCAATAAAATATTTATTTAAAAAAAAAGATAAAAAGTTCAGATATCAGAAAGTGCAGCTTGTTGAGAAAACTAGAGAAATGAAGAAGTGTCCAAGAATTCTGGAGTTGTGTGAACAGAGACCAAGGTATTGTTCAGAAGAATTCAAGAAAGAGTGAACAAAGCATTCTCAGTTAAAGAGACAATTGGAGTCACCTGATTTAAAGTGGGACAGCAGTCTTCAAAGATAAAACAACGGTCTGATGCCATTTTAATAAAGTCTGGAATCGAGAGTTAAAGCAATTGTGAGCAGTTTACATAGCAGTCCAGGCCAAGAAATCCCAAAGGGGTTGATGTGTAATCTTGGACTGGGATTTGCTGTTAAAAGTGGAGTGGAAGTTTTGTTCAAAAGTTAAATTTTGAAAACCTGAATGATGGAATGCAAACTGCTAAGGAAAAGCATACCTGTGAGGAAAGATTTTAAAGCATATTTTGGGAGTGGAGTATGGGAAACTCTCATGTGACAATCATCTGGGGGGATTCTGAGGAGACATCTGCAAACACTCACTTGGGGTTCAGAGTGGAGAGTGTATTTTTCCACAGTCATCTTGTGTGCTTAAAAGGGACTTTGGGTGAATGAGATAATTGTGGATCAAGATGTACTTTGTAATCCATGTTAATCCTAAAAGCTGCGTATAATTTTTAAACTAAGAGGGAGTAAAGGTGTATTGTACTATAGTCTCATTTTTTCACACTTAATAAATGTGCTATACTTGTTGTTAAAACGAATTAGTGGTCCTGTGACTCTGTACCTTCACGTTTCATTAAAAAATATATAAGGTACGGTCTTTTAAATCAGGGCATCCATTCTGGGATCTTTCTGTCCAGTTACAATATCAACGAGAATCATAACAGAAAGGAATGATACCCAAGGACAGAGAAACACAAACGGCATCAGCTAAAATGGGAGCAAGGAAAGGAAATCCAGGAATCAGTAATTCAATGGGATTAACCATTGCAGTGATAGCACAAGTTCCTCCAAATGCTCCCAGCTGCCCTAGCCTTTAATTCACTTCTTTCTCGAGTTTTTAACCAATCTTCCCTGATCTCTCTGAGATAATCATGGCCGTGAGGCCTATTCCCTCCCTCCTCAATCCCATTCCTACTAAAATGCTGATTGCCCAATGTCCCCTCCTGGCCCTTACGTTAGCCAATATTGTGAACAGTTCTCTCTCTTCAGCTGCTTGCCGCTCTCTCCCCTCTCAACCAGCCACCATCATCCACTCGCCCAAAACCAACTTTTGACCTCTTCAACCTAGCAAGCTACCATCCCATCTCCAGCGCTTCCTTCCTCCCGAAAGTCCTTGAAGGTGTTGTCTGAACTTAATCAGCTCTTTTCAAACTCACAGGTGACATCCCGTATGATTGTGACAAAGATGAATTTTCCTTCCTAATCCTTCTTGCCCATGCCTGCTGGAGGATCCTCCTCCAATGCCTCTCCAGCAGGGTGGGACTGCTCTGACCTACTCCCATTCTTATCCAATTGTAGCCAGAGAATCATTTGCAAAGGCTTCTCCTCCTGCTCCATTATCGTTACCTCTGGTCCGGCCAACTGAGCCAAACCAGCCCCAGAGCGAGGCCAGCAGCGCGGGTTCAATCCCCGTACCGGCTGAGGTTGTTCGTGAAGGCCCCGCCTTCTCAACCTTGCCCTTCGCCTCAGGTGTGGTGACCCTCAGGTTAAATCAGCACCAGTCAGCTCTCCCCCTCAAAGGGGAAAACAATCGATGATCGCCTGGGACTATGACGACTTTACTATTTAGCTCTTGTATCCTCCAAAGATCTATTCTCTGCTCCCTCGTATTTCTCATCTACATGTTCCGCCATGGAGACACCATCTGATGTCACAGGATTGGTTTATGCTGGTACTACCCAGATCTACCTAACTCACTGTCAGCTCTTTCTATTCCTCCTCTGTTGTTAATTATCGGAATGTTTGTACCGCAACTTTGATGATGTCGTCCAAGTTTCAGCCGCGTACAGCAGACACGGACGTTTTAGATTCCTGATTGTGGGCAGCTGTGACTTTGGGTTTTTTCGAAGGTCTTGCCTGAAGCTTCCCAAATGCGTCAGCTACACTACCAATACGAGCTTCCCACTTCCCCATCGGGTTCATTCCAATTGAAACCATTGATCCCAGGTATCAGGATTTGTCTATATTTTTCACTTCAGGATTGCTCAGTGTTTGAGCTGATTGGCTCTTTCTCAGGCCGACCACGAGCACTGATTTCCCTGCCGCAGTTGAGAAGGTGTTTTCCAAGTGGCTGCCGTTCTTCGGCTGGACCAGTCACGAAGGCCGAATCGTCAGCAAACCGGAGTTCACGGGCTGATTTAGCGCCGCTCACAGGAGCGGCCTCGGCGGCAGGCGGGGCCCCCATAATCCCGGGGGGAGACCATGGATCCCATTCAAGTTGGCGGGAAAACAGATCCCATTCAGTCAGCGGTGGGATGGGGCTGAAGCAGGGAATCTACCCGCTGGTGAAGCGGACTTATTACCCAGCTACGTAAAGCTCATTGTCCCTGAATCCATCGAAATTTAGCACTGGCACGATGTAATAACCTTCATGAGACCCACGGGGATGACCCAATTGGTCTTCCCATGGGCTCGTGGAATACCAGCGGCCCCACTGAGGGGCAGAGGCCTAGCAGCTGGGGCCCGTGAATCTAGTGCTTAAATGCCGGGCGGATTGAGACCGGCAAGATCGGTAGTCCCGGCTGGAACGTACGTGCCTTTTGTCTCCAAATCAACCTTTGTTTGCGTGGCCTTCTGGGCATTCCTGAAGATTTTATACACAGTGATTCGCCCTATCTTGTATGGGTTACGGTGCCTCCTGAAGGTCACCCAGCTGCCTCCCGAGGGGTCCCTCTTTCAAAGGCAACGAGTGCCCAATGAAGGCCCTGAGGGCTCAGTCGATCTGGCCCTGGCATGGGAAGGGTGTGCCCCGAGTGCCACCCTCCTGCCCTTGCATCTGACCACCCCTCCCCCATCCATTTGAAGTCATGCATCTCATTCTCTCTCTGAAACCTTTATCCCGGGAGCCACCCATGAGGAGGCAGGAGAGGAACATAGAACATAGAACATTACAGCGCAGTACAGGCCCTTCGGCCCTCGATGTTGCGCTGACCTGTGAAACCACTCTAAAGCCCATCTACACTATTCCCTTATCATCCTTATGTCTATCCAATGACCATTTGAATGCCCTTAGTGTTGGCGAATCCACTACTGTTGCAGGCAGGCATTCCACACCCTTACTACTCTCTGAGTAAAGAACCTACCTCTGACATCTGTCCTATATCTATCTCCCCTCAATTTAAAGCTATGTCCCTCGTGCTAGACATCACCATCCGAGGAAAAAGGCTCTCACTGTCCACCCTATCCAATCCTCTGATCATCTTGTATGCCTCAATTAAGTCACTTTTTAACCTTCTTCTCTCTAACGAAAACAGCCTCAAGTCCCTCAGCCTTTCCTCATAAGATCTTCCCTCCATACCAGGCAACATTCTGGTAAATCTCCTCTGCACCCTTTCCAATGTTTCCACATCTTTCCTATAATGCGGCGACCAGAATTGCACGCAATACTCCAAATGCGGCCGCACCAGAGTTTTGTACAGCTGCAAATGACCTCATGGCTCTAAAATTCAATCCCTCTACCAATAAAAGCTAACACACCGTACGCCTTCTTAGCATCCCTCTCAACCTGGGTGGCAACTTTCAGGGATCTATGTACATGGACACCGAGATCTCTCTGCTCATCCACACTGCCAAGAATCTTACCATTAGCCCAGTACTCTGTCTTCCTGTTATTCTTTCCAAAATGAATCACCTCACACTTTTCTGCATTAAACTCCATTTGCCACCTCTCAGCCCAGCGCTGCAGCTTATCTATGTCCCTCTGAACATGAAACATCCTTCCGCACTGTCCACAACTCCACCGACTTTAGTGTCATCTGCAAATTTACTCACCCATCCTTCTACGCCCTCCTCCAGCTCATTTATAAAAATGACAAACAGCAGTGGCCCCAAAACAGATCCTTGTGGTACACCACTCGTAACTGGACTCCAGTCTGAACATTTCCCATCAACCACCACCCTTTGTCTTCTTCCAGCTAGCCAATTTCTGATCCAAACTGCTAAATCACCCTGAATCCCATGCTTTGTATATTCTGCAGTAGCCTACCGTGGAAAACCTTCTCAAACGCTTTACTGAAATCCATATACACCACATCAACTGCTTTACCCTCATCCACCTGTTTGGTCACCTTCTCAAAGAAGACGCTGAACAGCGATTGGTGCAAGAACACAACAGCTTTACCGCAATCAGTCTTAATGTTGGGAATGTCTTCAACATCAGTCCATTGGAGACAATCCTTACATTCATTTCAATGTGGAAGGATTCCATGATTTGGAGTTTTGTGCCAACCAGGTCTACAAAAACAGCACTTATTGGCTTCTGCTGGTCTCTGCAATTTCTTCTGAATAACTTTTTTAATGTTTATTTATGGGATGTGGCTGTCAAGTGCTGGGCCAGCATTTAATTGAGTGGCTTGCTGGGCAATTAAGAGTTAACACATTGCTGTGGATTCAGAGTCAGCACATGTAGACCAAGCTTCACTCCCTAAAGGATATGAGTGAAGTGAATCAGATGGATTTTTATGACCAGCAACAATGGTTTTTGTAATTCCAGTGGTGGAATTCGAACCTGGATCCCCCAAGAGTACTAGTCAAGTGACAATACATGGGATTTGAACCCAGACTCCAGATTATCAGCCTGGATTCTGAATGATGACCCCAGGGGCGATACCACTATGCCACTGCCTCCCCTGGTCACCTAAAACTCAGCTCCCTGTGTCTTACCTCGCACCAAGCCCCATTCTCCTCTCAATCTTCTGCTCCCTGTTATCGAGCAACATTTGGATTTAAAGATTCTCCTCTTTGTTTTCAAATCCCACCTCGGCCTCACCCCTCCCTATCTCTGTAGATTTCTCCAGCCCCACCTGTAACCATCCACCTTATCCTCACTCCTACAATTCTGGTCCCTTGAGCATCCCAGGTTTTAACCGTTCCCTGGCAACATCTTCAGTTGATATGTCTTTATGTAAAGCATTATGCAAATGAGCCACTCATCAGGGCTTGTTGCAAATTAAAGTCAGGCTCATTTGCTCATTATTGTTCTGACGCAAACAGCGTGCGTTATGTGTCACAACGCATCATCGCAAAATCTTTCAGATCGGAATTGTGAAATAAAGAGCTTCAGGTAAAGTTCTAACAAACAATTCTTTCGAAGCATTTGGAAATGTTGATGTTATAATGTAATTCACCTGTGTGATTCAAACCCATCCTGTAATAGGAACCATGAACAGTAAAAGCTTCACAAAGGCCTTCTAGAAACATTGGCCCAGACTGTCAAAAGAGTGCCTAATGTTGACGATTTATCTCTTCTACTAGGTCTTTTCTGTGGCTCTGTTCCAATTAGGGCAATCAGTGAATTTGCCTTCTTTCTATATTGTCTATGTCCAAATGCTTAGAGTCGCCAGGTATCGAATGATACCACCACAAGTTTAAACCGGCTATCGATCAAAGAGCCAAACTCCAGTTAGTTACTTCAAGGTCAAGGATACTTTATTTACATACAATCAATCATGCAACATAAACACTACTAGTTAACTACACCTATTACTAAGACAACCTGTACTTAACAATTCTGGTCGCCGCATTATAGGAAGGATGTGGAAGCATTGGAAAGGGTGCAGAGGAGATTTACCAGAATGTTGCCTGGTACGGAGGGAAGATCTTATGAGGAAAGCCTTCCTGACTCTTGGCTTGTCCATTTTACCCATCAGTCTTTGCGAGTTGCTCTGCACTTAGTTGGAAGTGGCCATCCCAGGTGGCTACACTAATATACAGTAAAATGCCTCAAGGCACTTGCCGGAGGTTTAATACGATAAAACCTGGCCCAAAATTAGGATAATATAAGGGAGTCCCAGATATTGACTCAGTGACAGTGGAGGAATGACAATTTCGTCCAAAGTCATGGTGTGTGTGGCTTGGAGGGAAGATTGCAGCCAGTCCTGTCCCCTTGTCCTTCTGGATAGGAGAGAATAGAGGCGGGATTCTCTGAACCCCAGAATGGGTTCCGCGATGGGATGGAGAATCGGGCATCGGGGCACAATCAAGATCGATTGATGACCCATTTTAGATTTGGATTTAATTGATTGTCGCGTGCACCGAGGTACAGTGAAAAGTATTGTTCTGCGTGAAGTCCAGGCAGATCATTTCATACATGAAAAACATAGGACATAAGATAAATACACAGTGTAAATACTAGACACAGACATCGGGTGATGAATACGGAGTCGAGTGCTACACAGTAGAGAAAATGCATGGAGAGATCAGTTCAGTCCATCAGAGAGTCATTCAGGAGTCTGGAACAGTGGGGAAGAAACTGTTTTTTGTGTCTGTTAGTGCGTGTTCTCAGACTTTTGGATCTCCTGCCTGATGGAAGAGGTTGGAAGAGAGAATAACCCGGGTGGGAGGGGTCTTTGATTATGCTGCCCGCTTTCCCTAGGCAGCGGGAGGTGTAGGCAGAGCCAGTGGATGGGAGGCGGGTACATTTGATGGACTGCGCCGTGCTCACGGCTCTCTGTATTTTCTTACTGTCTTGGGCCGAGCAGTTGCCATACCAGGCTGTGATGCAGCCAGGCAGGATGCTTTCTATGGTGCATCTGTAAAAATTGGTAAGAGTCAATGTGGACATTGTTATGGGCCAGGGTTTAGAAAACCCCAAAGTGTATCATGGAGTTCACCTGACCCACAACTTTTAATAGATTGTGGTATGGGGCACACACGGTCCATTCTACAGGTGTGGTACAGCAGAAATGGAAAAGTATTTTTGAAAGCAAAACAATGTTTATTCTATGAACTCAAGTTAAACTTTTTAAAACACACAGTCAACATCTTAGCAACCATCAATTCAAATACAACAGCCAAAGCATACAACACTAAGTAATCCTTAATAACTTCCCAAACAACATCCAGAAGACAAAAGAAACACCCTTTAACAGAAGCACATCAGGCTTACATACACTACTGAAAACATTTATCATTCTGAATTCACCAAATGATCAAGAGATAGTCTCTTCATGGCAGAGAGATCAACAGTGCACCTGCTTTTTCTGGCTTCAGCTCCAACACTGAAAACGAAACCAAAAAAAAACACAGACACACCCAAGCTTTTCTCAAAGTGAAACTACAAAGCAGAGCCAGAGCTCAGCTCCACCCACACTCTGTCATCACTGCAGTAACATGAGCAGGCAGACATTTCTTAAAAATAACATTCTCATGACAACATGCAGAAATTGCTTAGTTTCCTGAGGAAGTGCTGTAGTGCTCTGTTGGTCGCAGCGTCAACATGGGTGGACCAGGACAGATTGTTGGTGATGTTTACACCTAGGAATTTGAACCATCTCCACCTCGGCCCCATTGATGTAGACAGGGGTGTGTACGATACATTGCTTCCTGAAGTTTATAACCACCTCCTTAAATTTGCTGACAATAAAGGCGAGATTGTTGTCATTGCACAATGCCACTAGGTTCTCCAACTCCCTCCTGTATTCTGACTCATTGGTTTCGGAGATCTGACCCATCTGCATCTATTTAGTGGGCATGGCGGCCTAAGCTCCCGTCTTCCCATGATTTTCCGGTCCCTGTGGCCGGGAATCATGTGGGCAATATTCACTGTGGCCTCAGCAATCGTGAACTTGATGTGGTGGACCTTGCAGTGGGCCAAGAGGGCAACCGTTGCCCTCTCAGCTCACTACAAGGTCCACCGCGCCAGGGCCACATTAGAGGGACCATCCAAGCCCATCCCCCCTTCACACCACAAATCAGCCCTGAATCCCTGAAATGCTTGGATTGTTAGACGTTTAGCTGCTGTTGTATAAAGAGTCAAAGGTTCTGCTCCTTTTCACAAACACCTTTATTTCACTTTAACAGACTCTGCACAAAACACTATCATCACATCACCTGACACAAAGGCCACCTGAAGCTTCTTTACATATCAATGTAAATTACTGGATACTTAACATAAATGAGACATTTAATTGGAATGTCTCTTAATCCATTCTTTAACAGTCGCCCCTTCCTTGGAGAAAAAAATAATAATTTGGTGAAAACAAAATTACAAGAAACTCAAAAACACACGCAATTCCGCCCCCCCCTTTTTTTAAAGTTTTGGATGGAAAAAAAACAAAGTCACAGAAACAGGCGCCCTTCATTAACAACATCCAAACGTTTCTGTGAACTAGCCCCTCTTTTCATAAAACAGTCAGACAATTGATAGCTGCTGTCGACCCATTTAATTTTTGCTATACTCCCCTCTGTCCAGCCTCTGCTTCAAACTTGCGATATCTATCCTTAATCTTTCCTCATTGACACTTTTTGTAGAGTGCACATTTTCCCACAGGGATTTATTGCCAATGTGACACTCAATGGGTGTTTTGCCCAAATCCCATAATCCCAAAATTTCTGTCAATATCTGAGATATATAAAATGCCATATCCACCACCTCAACAAGGCTTAATATCTCAGCAGCCAATGTGCTTTTGACCACTCTCCTTATTTTCTTTGTTTCCCACACAAGAGGGCAACATTTACCATTGTTCCCCAAAAGGAAAAATATAAAACCTCCTGCGCTTGAAACCCCATCACATAAATTTGCATCACTATAAACTCTGAGCTGCACAGTATTTATATACCTTGGTTAGTTAAATATCTGGTCTGGATTCTCCCAAAATGGGACTGTGTCCCCACACCGGCATAAAAACGGTGGAGTTTTACTCCCGAAATTCCGATAAAAAAGTTGACCTAATTCAATGCCTTGCAGGGGGCTAGCATGGACCCGGAGTAAATCTCGCAGCTTTAGCTGAGGATACGGGCCCCTGTACTTCCGGTTCGGAGTCCGCGCATGTGTACGGCGGCTGCCTCCAGCGGCCGCGCAAGCTCCATGCCACACCGAGAAATGAGCCCCCCCCCCCGCGATCGGCCACGCACCCGAGCTTCTAACCCCGCGGATCTAACCCTCGGCTGCCTAAAATCGCCCCCCCTGTCTCCGATCCCCCCCGTGCCCGACCAGTGCGGCCGCGGACTGAGTCCGCAGCCGCCACGCCAGCATCCCGACTGGCAATAGGTGGTTAGTTCCACGCCGTCGGAAACTCGGCCGGCCGGGAGCGAAGGATTGCTGGACGGGCCTCTGGCAATGGGCCACCAGCCGCAGGGCGTACTCCGCGGTCATGCCGATTTTCGGGGGGCGGAGAATCGCCGGACCAGCGCCAGGCCCGATTAAGGCGTAAAAGTGGATTCTCCGCCCCCATGCCGAACGCAATCACGGCCTGGGGCTGCGGAGAATCCAGCCCCTGGTCAATGGTAACCTCAGGATATTGATATTGAGGAATTCACAATTGTAATATTATTGAAAGTCAAAGTGAAGATGTTTAGATTCTCTCCTGTTGGAGATATATTAGAAATGTTTTTTTATTGGGTTTTTGAACTAAGTATATTTACCGTTATGTACACAGAATAAAATATATATATATGAGAAGGGCACACACAAACATACCCCCAAAAAAACGCAATAATACAAAATAAAATAAAATAACTGGTAGGGTATTGTGCACCAGCTCAACAGCAGCAACTCTGTACAACTGGCAACATTATTTACAACACATAAGTCGGCAACTGTTTATGGGGGGGGGGGGGGGGCAGGGGGGGCGGGGGGGGGGGGGGGGGGAGACTGAGGAAGTCGATATACAATTACAGTGGGCAATACTCGAATGGATCTGGAGTTGGTGTTGTCATTAGCTTCTTCCGGACGGATTTCACTGCCGTTGTCGTCTCGCGTTTGTCATGATATTCAAACACACACATCATGATGGACACACCAACAGACAAATCAGAGCACACAACACCACAACCAATCACACACAAAGACACCGACCACATAAAAGCACGAGCACGACACCTAGTGGACAGTAGGTCTGGGGACAAAGACACGGACAAGACCTGTTACAAGATCACAAACAGGGAATCCCCACGTGCAGAGTATCAAGACAAAACTGTACATAGAAAGTTTAAATAAAATAGCGTTGTACCATATACAACCGTGTTGGCTCATCTGTGTGTCAGAACGCCCAACACCACATGGTACAGGAGTGGATCGATACCTGCCAACTAACCTGCCATTCTGGACATGGACCACACCGACAAACCGCAGCCGTTGCAAGTCGCGGGGAACCTAGGTACCAATTGGAAGCTCTTCAGGCAGCGATTTGACCTGTACATCCGAGCCAACGGAAAACAGAGTGCCTTGGATGAAACGAAGATTGCAATGCTCCTCTTCTACGCAGGTCAGCACGCCCTCGACGTCTTCAACTCACTGGTGTTCGAAGAAGGCGAAAACCAATCCAAGTATGACACGGTCATCCTCAAACTGGACCAGCACTTTAAGGTTGAAGTGAATGAAAGTTTTGAAAGATACCTCTTTCAGCAACGCCTGCAAGGTAAGGAGGAGCTTTTTCAACCCTTTTTGACGCACCTCCGAATTCTAGCGCAGTCCTGCGGTTACGGCAGCACCACAGAGTCCATGATCAGGGACCAGATTGTTTTTGGCGTTGCCTCTAGTGGCCTACGCCAGCAGCTTCTTAAAATAAAAAGCCTCACCTTAGCGTCTGCTGTGGAAGCCTGTGTCCTCCACGAGAATGCAACCTGCCGTTTTGCCCGATTTCAGGCGTCCGAGTTGGCACGGAGGGGGTCCCCAGCCGTCGAATCGGCAAGCCAGGCCGCCCACGACGCCGAACGCATCCAGGCCGTCGATTACTTCCCGACCCACGGCCCGGACGACAGCGGCCGCTTCCCGCGCTTTTCGTGGTCTCCCGCGCTGGTGCGCGCCAAAAATAACGGCCACATCGAGGGACGCACTGCGCAGGCGCGCCCACCGCAAGATCGCACTGCGCATGCGCAGTGGCGCAACGAACACCGTGACGTCATGACGTGCGGCAATTGTGGAGCTGTACACTTAAAAGGGCAATGTCCTGCTAAAAACCGACAGTGCCTCAGATGTGGCAAGATGGGCCACTATGCTGCCCACTGTCGTTCGGCTCGACCCATGGATCCTGCACATCCCCGACAATCTCGCAGACAAGTCAGGACCGTCCAGCCCACGCATCAAGACTTCCAGTTAAGTGATGCAGATGACCAGGATGCCTTCCGCGTTTCCGTCATCGATGTCAACAAGGTCAATGCCATCAATCCAGCCGATGAGTGGTGTGCCACCCTGACGGTCAACCCGAACTCGTCGCAAGCCCATTAGACTGGACTTATAACACCGTTCATATGTCTAACAAGTTACACAATTTTATATGATAACCTGTTGTTGTTTATCGTTCCAGATATCGTCTGACTGGACCACTGTTCAAGCTTTTTTTTCTCGTTCGCATTCATGTTCTGTTATGGTACAACCTTGTTCATGTGACGCACCCGACATCGCCCCATGTAAATAGTTACGTCATATGCACATGCTGTACACAACACACACATACTCTTAGATGCATTCACGACGCGATCATATTTATTACCACGTAGGCACATATCTTTGTAAAAAGGGGGGATGTCATGATATTCAAACACACACATCATGATGGACACACCAACAGACAAATCAGAGCACACAACACCACAACCAATCACACACAAGGACACCAACCACATAAAAGCACGAGCACGACACCTAGTGGACAGTAGGTCTGGGGACAAAGACACGGACAAGACCTGTTACAAGATCACAAACAGGGAATCCCCACGTGCAGAGTATCAAGACAAAACTGTACATAGAAAGTTTAAATAAAATAGCGTTGTACCATATACAACCGTGTTGGCTCATCTGTGTGTCAGACCGCCCAACACCACAGCGTTCACCTCCGCTTCAACCGTTCGTCCCGCCTTTCGCCTGGATTCTCCTTGCTCTCAGTTCCTGTAGGTGCCAAGTTTGTTATCGTTTCCCGTGCCCCCCTTCCGGCTATCATTTCCTTGCCTCCCCCCCCTCACTCCCCTGGTTCTCCTCTCTTGTTCCCTGTCTTTTCCCTCTTCCCCCTTTCCCCCCCGCTTCTGCCCCCTCCCCCCTCCTGTGGTTTGCATTTCTTTCCTCTTAGTTTTAGCTGCCCCTGGCCCCCACTCCCGGTCTATCCCTCCCTCTCATGCCTTGGCTACTTTCCCCTGATTCTTGGCTACCTGGCTATTCTTCTGCTTGTTCGTTGGCCACAAACAGGTCCCGGAACAATTGGGTGAATGGCTCCCACGTTCTGTGGAAGCCGTTGTCTGACCCTCGGATGGCGAATTTGATTTTCTCCATTTGGAGAGATTCCGAGAGGTCGGACAGCCAGTCTGCAGCTTTGGGTGGTGCTGCTGACCGCCAGCCGAACAGGATTCTACGGCGGGCAATCAGGGAGGCAAGGGCGTCCGCCCTCCTCCCCAGGAATAGATCTGGCTGGTCTGAAACCCCGAAGACCGCCACTTTCAGGCATGGCTCCACCCTCATCCCACCACTTTGGACATTGCCTTGAAGAAGGCTGTCCAGTACCCCGCAAGTCTGGGGCAAGACCAGAACATGTGGGCGTGGTTGGCCGGGCCTCCTTGGCACAGTTCACATCTGTCCTCCACCTCCGGGAACAAAGAACAAAAAAGAACAAAGAAAAGTACAGCACAGGAACAGGCCCTTCGGCCCTCCAAGCCCGTGCCGACCATGCTGCCCGTCTAAACTAAAATCTTCTACACTTCCTGGGTCCGTATCCCTCTATTCCCATCCTATTCATGTATTTGTCAAGATGCCCCTTAAATGTCACTATCGTCTCTGCTTCCACCACCTCCTCCGGCAGCGAGTTTCAGGCACCCACTACCCTCTGTGTAAAAAACTTGCCTCGTACATCTCCTCTAAACCTTGCCCCTCGCACCTTAAAGCTATGCCCCCTAATAATTGACCCCTCTACCCTGGGGAAAAGCCTCTGACTATCCACTCTGTCTATGCCCCTCATAATTTTGTAGACCTCTATCAGGTTGCCCCTCAACCTCCATCGTTCTAGTGAGAACAAACCGAGTTCATTCAACCTCTCCTCATAGCTAATGCCCTCCATACCAGGCAACATCCTGGTAAATCTCTTCTGCACCCTCTCTAAAGCCTCTACATCCTTCTGGTAGTGTGGCGACCAGAATTGAACACTATACTCCAAGTGTGGCCTAACTAAGGTCCTATACAGCTGCAACATGACTTGCCAATTCTTATACTCAATGCCCCGGCCAATGAAGGCAAGCATGCCGTATGCCTTCTTGACTATCTTCTCCACCTGTGTTGCCCCTTTCAGTGACCTGTGGACCTATACACCAAGATCTCTCTGACTGTCAATACTCTTGAGGGTTCTACCATTCACTGTATATTCCCTACCTGCATTAGACATTCCAAAATGCATTACCTCACATTTGTCCGGATTAAACTCCATCTGCCATCTCTCCGCCCAAGTCTCCAAACGATCTAAATCCTGTTGTATCCTCTGACAGTCCTCATCGCTATCCGCAATTCCACCAACCTTTGTGGCGTCTGCAAACTTACGAATCAGACCAGTTACATTTTCTTCCAAATCATTTATATATTCAACGAACAGCAAAGGTCCCAGCACTGATCCCTGCGGAACACCACTAGTCACAGGCCTCCAATCAGAAAAGCACCCTTCCATTGCTACTCTCTGCCTTATATGACCTAGCCAGTTCTATATCCATCTTGCCAGATCGCCCCTGATCCCGTGTGACTTCACCTTTTGTACAAGTCTGCCATGAGGGACCTTGTCAAAGGCCTTACTGAAGTCCTTATAGACAACATCCACTGCCCTACCTGCATCAATCATCTTTGTGACCTCATCGAAAAACTCGATCAAGTTAGTGAGACACGACCTCCCCTTCACAAAATCGTGCTGCCTCGTGCTAATACGTCCATTTGCTTCCAAATGGGAGGAGATCCTGTCTCGAAGAATTCTCTCCAGTAATTTCCCTACCACTGACGTAAGGCTCACCGGCCTGTAGTTCCCTGGATTATCCTTGCTACCCTTCTGAAACAAAGGAACAACATTGGCTATTCTCGAGTCCTCCGGGACATCACCTGAAGACAGTGAGGATCCAAAGATTTCTGTCAAGGCCTCAACAATTTCCTCTCTAGCCTCCTTCAGTATTCTGGGGTAGATCTCATAAGGCCCTGGGGACTTATCTACCGTAATATTTTTCAAGATGCCCAACACCTCGTCTTTTTGGATCTCAATGTGACCCAGGCTACCTACACACCCTTCTCCAGACTCAACATCCACCAATTCCTTCTCTTTGGTGAATACTGATGCAAAGTATTCATTTCGTACCTTGCTCATTTCCTCTGGCTCCACACATAGATTCCCTTGCCTGTCCTTCAGTGGGCCAACCCTTTCCCTGGCTACCCTCTTGCTTTTTATGTACGTGTAAAAAGCCTTGGGATTTTCCTTAACCCTATTTGCCAATGATTTTTCGTGACCCCTTTTAGCCTTCCTGACTCCTTGCTTAAGTTCCTACCTACTTTCTTTATATTCCACACAGGCTTCGTCTGCCCCCAGCCTTCTAGCCCTGACAAATGCCTCCTTATCTACTCATACTGGTTCTTGTTAAGTGGGCTCTATGTACCACTTTTAGTTGCGTCAGGCTGAGCCTTGCACACGTGGAGGTGGTGTTGACCCTGTGCAGTGCTTTGCTCCAGAGTCCCCATCCTATTTCGATCCCCAGGTCCTCCTCCCATTTCTTTCTTGTTGCGTCCAGTACGGTGTCGGCCCTTTCTACCAGTCGGTATTACATGTCGCTACAGTTTCCTTTATCTAGTGTGCTTGCTTCCAGTAACTTTCCCAGTAATGTCTGTCATGGCAGTTGTGGGTACGTCCTGGTCTCCTTTCGTAGGAAGGTTTTGAGTTGTGGATACCTTAGCTCATTCCCCCTGGCTAGCTGGAATTTCTCTGTCAGTTCGTCAGTGTTGCGATCCTGCCGTCCGTGTATAGGTCCCTGACTGTCAGTGTCCTTCTGTCCTGTCCCCACCTTTTGAAGGTGGCGTCAGTCAGCGCTGGTGTGAACCTATGGTTGTTGCAGATGGGAGCTTAGTCCGACATTTTGGTCAGGCCAAATTGCTGCCGCAGTTGGTTCCAGGACTGGAGGGTGGCTATCACCACCGGGCTGCTGGTGTGTCTTTTTGGTGGGGATGGGAGTGATGCCGTGGCGAGGGCCCGGAGGGAGGTCCCCATGCAGGAGGCCTCTTCCGCGCACACCCACACTCGGCTTCTGGTTCCTTGATCCATCCCCTGGTTCGCTCGGCCGTCGTCGCCCAGTGGTAAAGTTGTAGGTTTGGGAGAGCTCCCCCCCCCCCCCCACTCTTGGATTTTGTTTTTTGTCGGACCTTTTAGGGGATCCTAGCATTCTCTACCCCACCCCCCCACCCCCCCCCCCCCCCCCCACTCTTGGATTTTGTTTTTTGTCGGACCTTTTAGGGGATCCTAGCATTCTCTACCCCCCCCCCCCCTCCCATACGAACGCCATGATTAGTTTGTCTCGTGCTTTGAAAAAGGCCTTGGGGATGTAGATCGGGATGGATCTGAATAGGAAGCGGTACCTGGGCAGCACGTTCATTTTGATCGTCTGGACTCTCCCGCGAGGGACAGTGGGAGTGTGTTCCACCTTTGCAGGTCCTTTTATACTTCCTCTGTCAGACTGGTGAGGTTCCATTTGTTGATCTCTTTCCAGTCATGGGCTATTTGGATCCCCAGGTCGCGGAATTTGTGTCGGGCTTGTTTAAACGGCAGTCCCGTTAGGGCTGCCTCCCCTACTTGTGGGTGTACCGGGAAGATCTCGCTTTTGCTCATGTTGAGTTTGTGGCCCGAGAAGGCGCCAAACCCTTTCAGGAGCGCGATGATTCCGTCCATGCTGCTTTGTGGATCCGAAATGTAGAGGAGCAGGTCATCTGCATAGAGTGAGACTCTGTGCTCTCTGCCACCCCTTCGGATCCCCCTCCAGCTTTTTGCTGCTCTGAACGCGATTGCTAGTGGCTCGATCGCTAGAACGAACAGCAGCGGGAACAGTGGGCATCCTTGTCTGGTGCCCCTGTGCAGCTGGAAGTATCGGGAGTTGGGATTGTTGGTCCGTACGCTCGCCATGGGAGCGCTGTATAGGGGTTTTACCCAGGAGGGGGTCATTATCACGTTCAGCAGGTACCTGCTGTTCGAGGTAAGCTGTCTACCTTTGACAAAGCCCGTCTGGTCCTCTGCGACCCCCTCTGGTACACAGTCTTCTAACCTTTTGGCTAGGATTTTGGCATCTGCGTTCAGCAGTGAGATGGGTCTGTATGACCCACATTCTGTTGGGTCTTTGCCTTTCTTAGGTATCAGCGAGATTGAGACCTGTGCTAGCGTGGGAGGCAGTGTGCCCCTCGCTAGCGAGTCTGTGAACATCTCCCACAGGTGCAGGGCCAGTGCTGTCACAAATCTTTTGTAGAAGTCCGCCGGGAACCCGTCGGGCCCCGGCGCCTCCCCGCCTGCATGGAGCTAATGCTGTCCATGATCTCTCCCAGGGCTAGTGGTGCTTCCAAGCCCCATTTTCTGCCCTCCCCATGACTGGAATGTCCAGTCCATCAAGGAACCGTTTCATCCCGGACTCCCCCACTGGGGGCTCTGAGGTGTACAGCCCTTGGTAGAAGGCCTTGACGGTTTTGTTGATCTTCTCTGGTTCTGTTTCTAACGTGCCTCTGGTATCCCTGATTTGTGCAATTTCTCTGGTGGCTGCCTGCTTTCTCAGCTGGTGTGCCAACAGGCGGCTGGCTTTGTCTCCGTGTTCGTATAGGGTCCCACGTGCCTGGCGGAGTTGGTGCACTGCTTTCCTGGTGGAGAGCAGGTCAAAGTTCCTTTGTAGCTCTTTCCTCTCCGCCAGGAGCTCTACGTTCGGGGCCTCAGAGTATTTACGGTCTACTTCCAGTATGGAGTCGACCAGCTGCTGCCCAGCCGCCCTTTCCTCCCTATCTCTTCGCGCTTTGAAAGCGATGATTTCCCCTCCTAGTACGGCCTTTAGTGCTTCCCAGAACGTGGAGGGTGAGACCTCCCCGTTCTGGTTGTTCTCTGTGTACTCTGCAATGGCCCGTGATAACCTTTCGTTGAAGGCCTTGTCCGCGAGTAGGGCGACGTCCAACCTCCATGTGGGGCGTTTGGCCCTGCCCGTCTCCAGCCTCACGTCCATGTAGTGTGGAGCGTGGTCTGATATCACAATTGCGGAGTATCCCACTTCGTCTATCCCCGGAAGCACCGTTTTCCCCACCACAAAGAAGTCAATTCTAGTGTATACGTTGTGTACTGGGGAGAAGAAGGCGAACTCGGGTGGGCGGACCTCCAGGGGTCCACCGCTCCCATCTGTTCCATAAAGTGACCGAGTTCTCTCCTGTTGGGAGATGGCCATTGCCTGGAATTATGTGAGATAAGATCACATGATCATAAAATATAGGAATAAGAGTAGGCCATTCGGCCCTTCGAACCTGCTCCACCATTCAATAGGATCATGGCTGATCCGACATTCCTCATGTCCATCTTCCTGCTCTTTCCCTGTAATCCTTGATTCCCTTACTGATCAAGAATCTATCTCAGCCTGAAGTATACACAAGGACTCTGCACCCACAGCACCTCAGCTGCTCGCCCCGAACAAGGGGGAGCTGCTTTTAAACGCTCCCTCACCACTCACTCCCAGTCTAGAAACAAGGCTGTCAGCCCCCTGGCAATGCTGACCTGGCCAGGCCTCTACACTTCACACTGACGATGAGAGGCGTGGCACCCTGTTCCGCGAAGGGGGGGTCAGAGAACAAGCAGCAGGGTCAGCAATGCCGCCTATCAGGCAGTGGCAGCGGCTGTCAGTGTGAGCAGCCTGACCAGGAGCCCCGCCGTCCAATGGCGGAAGGAGACAAAAGAGCTCCAACGAGCTGCAAGGGTGCGTTGCCATCTCCCTCCTTTCATCAGTTCCGCCTGCCACCCCCTCAATTTCCCAACCCCTCCCTTCCTCCACCGATCCACTGACTGACACCTCGCACCCTCCCAACTTTTGACCTTCAAGCTTGTTGCTCGGAAACCCCTGGCACTCATTAGCACTACCCCTTCATGCACAGGCGTGGTGCACACACATGCCAGCTGCGAATTTAACCCGAATCAGAATCAATATAAATTAAGGGTGAATTACCAGGTGTAACATGGTTGATACAAGCACGTGGAATGGCAGATACAGCAAAGGTTATCTCTGGAGTTAGTAGGCAGTCCATTCGAACTGCACGGTCCTAGTTTCAGCAGCAAAGTCCTTCAAAGCAAAGTTCCAGTCCCTTTCCTGCAAGCACCTGACGAATTCTCTGTAGACCGCAGATGGATTTTCCTGTTGGATTTTCCAAAGAGTCAAGCAAGCAGCTTTCCCGGTGTTTATATCCCAATCGGACATGAGTTTCAATCACCTCAGTCGCACACCGTTTTCAGTCTGGCCGCTACATGTGGCTGCAATGGACTCTGGGGGAGAGAAAGGCTGACTCAGTTCATGAACTGAACCTTCCCGCCAACCAACCTGCGACCCTGACAGGGGGCAAAATTTTCCCTGAATTGCATTGAGTGCAGTGGCGGTCAGCGAACCGGCACTGCTCCTGCCGGCGGCAATGGCGGCTTTTTAACCACTGCTTCGCCCCGGTTCCGCCTTATTAATTTTGCACTCCCGTTAAATCCGCCAGGTGGCGGGCGGGCAGCCTCCAGATCGCCAGCCCCGACGTGACCTCGCCACTTCCTCAATGCGGGTGCCATTTTTGAAGAGGCTTAGTGTGGTAGTATGTATTGGGGGTCATGTGGGACTGGAAGCCCTAATGTCATTGGCTGACAGATCCCGGGTCCTGGTTGGCCGTTGACCTCATACTCCGCCCTGAAGGCGAAGTATAAGAAGCCGGTGCCTTCCCCCGCAGGCCAGTTTACTATCGGGCTGCTGGGGAACAGACACGCTTAATAAAGCCTCATCGACTTCACTCTATTTGTCTCACGGAGTCTTTGTGCGCCACAATTTATTAAGCGTGCCTAAAAAGGACTATGGAGCTCATGGTCATTCCAGAATGCCTGAGGATCAGCCCCCACGCAGTGAACGCGGCAGCAGCCTTCAAACACTGGCAGACTTGCTTTGAGGCCTACATCACATCGACCACAGGCCGAGTCTCAGACGAACAAAAACTGCAGGTCCTGCACTCGAGGGTGAGCACGGAGATTTTCACCCTCATTGAAGACACCCGCGATTTCCAGACGGCCTTCACAGCACTGAGAAGTCTCTACGTTCGCCCAGTTAACCAAATCTACGCTCGCTACCAGCTCGCGACAAGACGGCAAGCTCCCGGAGAATCGATGGACGAGTTCTACGCCGCGCTGCTGATTTTGGGACGAGCCTGCAGCTGCCCGTCGGTGAACGCAAACGAACACACGGACATGTTAATGCGCGATGCTTTTGTTGCAGGTATGCAATCCTCCCAAATCCGCCAAAGACTTCTAGAAAAAGAGTCACTAGGACTCTCAGAGGCACGGGCCCTGGCAGCCTCGCTGGACGTAGCCGCGCGTAATACCCGCGCCTACGGCCCCGACCACGCGGCAGGCCATTGGGCCCCGTACGTACCCGCCGCGGCAAACCCCCTACCCCCCCCCCCCCGGACACCCCACAGGCTTGTGCAGTCCAAACGCCGAGTCGCACCGGGGGCGCCCGCTGTTATTTCTGCGGCCAGGCGAAGCACCCCCGACAACGCTGTCCGGCCCGCGCAGCCATCTGCAAAAGCTGCGGGAAAAAGGGCCACTATGCGGTGGTGTGCCGATCCCGCGAGGTCGCCGCCGTCCCGGGAGAACAGGGAGCCCTACAGGCAGTCTATGCCTCCCAACCCCCCCAGCACGCCATGTGCGACCCGCAGGCGCCGCAATTTTGGGTCCCGACCACCGCGGCCCCGGGAGAACTGGGAGCCCTGCACGCCGCCTACGCTCCCCAACCCCCCTCCCCGCAGTCCATGTACGACCCGCCGCCGGCGCTCCCGATTTGGGTGCCGGCCAACACTCTCCACGGAGAGGAGGGGGTTTTTCGCATCCCTAACGCCACCCTCACCCCCGTCCCGCGCCCCACGCCTGACCCGCCGGCGCCACCTACCTTGACCCCGACCACCGCTGTCCCCGGCGAGGGAGCTCCGCGCGGTGCCAGCGCTCGCGGCCCCACGACTGACCCGCCGGAGCCGCCGACCTGGGCCCTCACCCCCGTCCCGCGCCCCACGCCTGACCCGCCGGCCTGGGCCCCGACCACCGCTGTCCCCGGCGAGGGAGCTCCGCGCGGTGCCAACGTTCGCGGCCCCACGACTGACCCGCCGGCGCCGCCGACCTGGGCCCTCACCCCCTCCCGCGCCCCACGCCCGACCCGCCAGCGCCGCCGACCTGGGCCCTCACCCCCGTCCCGCGCCCCACGACTGACCCGCCAGCGCCGCCGACCTGGGCCCTCACCCCCGTCCCGCGCCCCACGCCTGACCCGCCAGCGCCGCCGACCTGGGCCCTCACCCCCGTCCCGCGCCCCACGCCTGACCCGCCAGCGCCGCCGACCTGGGCCCTCACCCCCGTCCCGCGCCCCACGCCTGACCCGCCGGCAATACAACTTACCTGGACCCCGATCTCCGTCCCCGGCGAGGGACCTCCTCACGGTCCCAGCGCTCGCAGTACTGACCCGCCGGCCTTGGCCCCGACCACCGCTGTCCCCGGCGAGGGAGCTCCGCGCGGTCCTAGCGCCCGCGGCCCTGGCGCTCGCAGCCAAGGACATCCGCGCGGTCCTAGCGCCCGCGGCCCGGGCGCTCGCAATGCAGGAACTCCGCGCGGTCCTAGCGCCCCCCAGACCCCCCAGCACTCAATGTGCGACCCGCAGACGCCGCCATTTTGGGTCCCGACCACCACGAGGGGAGGAGGGGCCCCGCCATCTTGGACCGCCCCCGACCTGTACGACGCATGGGGCGGCCATTTTGTCCACCCCCGACGCCATCTTGTGACCCCTCAGCTACGGGCGAGGTATGGGGGTGGCCATTTTGTCCATCCCCGACGCCATCTTGGACGGCAACAACGGACCCCACCCCACTACTACAACCACGGCTCGCTTCGGTTACACTCGATCAGGCTCGGCCCCGGACTCTCCAGACGACGACGACAACGGTCCTAATTAACGGCCACGAGACGCCATGCCTAGTCGACTCCGGGAGCACGGAAAGTTTTATACATCCCGACACGGTAAGACGCTGTTCCTTAACTACCTTCCCCAGCGCACAGAAGATTTGCCTAGCTGCAGGATCCCACTCCGTACAGATCCAGGGATTCTGCATAGTTACCCTAACGGTACAGGGGAGGGAATTCAAAAACTACAAACTTAACGTCCTTCCCCAACTCTGTGCCCCCACCATGCTGGGCTTAGATTTTCAATGTAACCTACAGAGCCTTACGTTTAAATTCGGCGGCCCCATACCCCCACTCACTATCTGCGGCCTCGCCACCCTCAAGGTGCAACCCCCATCCTTGTTTGCGAACCTCACCCCGGATTGCAAACCCGTCGCCACTAGGAACAGACGGTCCAGCGCCCAGGACCGGACCTTCATTCGCTCCGAAGTCCAGCGGCTACTAAAGGAGGGCATAATCCAGGCCAGCAATAGTCCCTGGAGAGCGCAGGTGGTAGTAGTGAAGACAGGGGAGAAACAAAGGATGGTCATTGACTATAGCCAGACCATCAACAGGTACACACAACTAGACGCGTACCCTCTCCCCCGCATATCCGACATGGTCAATCGGATTGCCCAGTATAAAGTCTTCTCCACCGTGGACCTCAAGTCCGCCTACCATCAGCTCCCCATCCGCCCAAGTGACCGCAAATACACAGCCTTCGAGGCAGACGGGCGATTATACCATTTCCTACGGGTCCCTTTTGGCGTCACAAACGGGGTCTCGGTCTTCCAACGGGAGATGGACCGGATGGTTGATCAACATGGGTTACGGCCACGTTCCCGTATCTCGACAATGTAACCATCTGCGGCCACGATCAGCAGGACCACGACGCCAACCTCCAAAAATTCCTCCAGACCGCCAAAGCCTTGAACCTCACGTACAACGAGGACAAGTGCGTTTTTCGCACCGATCGGCTAGCCATCCTGGGCTACATAGTGCGCAATGGGATAATAGGCCCCGACCCCGAACGTATGCGCGCACTCATGGAATTTCCCCTCCCGCACTGCCCAAAAGCCCTGAAACGCTGCCTGGGGTTCTTTTCATACTACGCCCAGTGGGTCCCCCAGTACGCAGACAAGGCCCGCCCCCTAATACAGACCACGACTTTCCCGCTGTCGACAGAGGCTTGCCAGGCTTTCAGCCGCATCAAAGCGAACATCGCAAAGGCCACGATGCGCGCCATCGACGAGTCCCTCCCCTTCCAGGTCGAGAGCGACGCCTCTGACGTAGCTCTAGCGGCTACCCTTAACCAAGCGGGCAGACCCGTGGCCTTCTTCTCCCGAACCCTCCACGCCTCAGAAATCCGCCACTCCTCAGTGGAAAAGGAAGCCCAAGCCATAGTGGAAGCTGTGCGACATTGGAGGCATTACCTGGCCGGCAGGAGATTCACTCTCCTCACTGACCAACGGTCGGTAGCCTTCATGTTCGATAATGCACAGCGGGGCAAGATCAAGAACGACAAGATCTTGCGGTGGAGGATCGAACTCTCCACCTTCAACTATGAGATCTTGTACCGGCCCGGAAAGCTGAACGAGCCGTCTGATGCCCTATCCCGTGGGACATGTGCCAACGCACAAATTGACCGCCTCCAAGCCCTCCACGAGGACCTCTGCCACCCGGGGGTCACTCGGTTTTACAACTTCATCAAGTCCCGCAATCTCCCATACTCCTTAGAGGAGGTCCGTACAGTCACAAGAGACTGCCACATCTGCGCAGAATGCAAACCGCATTTTTTCAGGCCAGATGGAGCGCACCTGATTAAGGCTTCCCGTCCCTTTGAACGCCTCAGTCTCGATTTCAAAGGGCCCCTCCCCTCCACCGACCGCAACGCGCATTTCCTTAATGTAGTGGACGAATACTCCCGCTTCCCTTTTGCCATTCTCTGCTCCGACATGACCGCGGCCACAGTCATTAAAGCCCTGAACAGCATATTCACACTGTTCGGTTACCCCGCATACGTCCACAGCAACAGGGGGGTCCTCTTTCATGAGTGACGAGCTGCGCCAGTTCCTGCTCAGCAAGGGTATAGCTTCAAGCAGGACGACCAGCTACAACCCCCGGGGGAACGGGCAAGTAGAAAGGGAGAACGGCACGGTCTGGAAGGCCGTCCTACTGGCCCTACGGTCCAGGGATCTCCCAGTTTCACGGTGGCAGGAGGTCCTCCCGGACGCTCTCCATTCCATCCGGTCGTTATTATGTACGAGCACTAATCAAACGCCTCACGAGCATCTCCTTGTCTTCCCTAGGAGGTCCTCCTCTGGAACGTCGCTGCCGACCTGGCTGGCGGCCCCAGGACCCATCCTGCTCCGAAAGCACGTGCGGGCACATAAGGCGGACCCGTTGGTCGAAAGGGTTCACCTCCTCCACGCAAACCCCCAGTACGCCTACGTGGAGTACCCCGACGGCCGACAGGACACGGTCTCCCTGCGGGATCTGGCGCCCGCCGGCACCACGCACACCCCCCCGGCACCATCAACCCAACCGCCCCCCTTCCTGCCACCGCCGCACCCCGCGACCGCCCCCTTCCCAGGAGGATCAGTCCCCCTCCCCTTTGCACCGACAGCTGAAACCGTGCGGCTCCCGGAGGCGACAACGCTGGTACAAGCACCACCACCACCGCCGGGGCCGAGGCGATCGACACGGACGACCAGACCGCCCAACCGACTCGTGGTGTCGATGTAAAACAAAGATGGACTGTCCAATGAACATATTGTTTTTCCTATATCCTCTGTAAATAGTTGTAACAGGACGATACTGTCCAATACGGTACTACCATGTAACTGTTCTATCCTCCCAGGACCAGTACTGTAAACCCTTACCACCATACGAAGCATCACCCCGCCGGGTTCATTTTTGACAAGGGGTGAATGTGGTAGTATGTATTGGGGGTCATGTGGGACTGGAAGCCCTAATGTCATTGGCTGACAGATCCCGGGTCCTGGTTGGCCGTTGACCTCATACTCCGCCCTGAAGGCGAAGTATAAGAAGCCGGTGCCTTCCCCCGCAGGCCAGTTTACTATCGGGCTGCTGGGGAACAGACACGCTTAATAAAGCCTCATCGACTTCACTCTATTTGTCTCACGGAGTCTTTGTGCGCCACACTTAGCATGCACACTTCCCGATGCTGACAGCGCAGCAACGCGCCGCTAAAGAGATGGACCCAAAGGCTAAGAAAGATGCCGTCGTTAGACTTGGTGATGCCTCACCTGGGCACATGCTGGTGAGGCCCGCCGCAAAGTCTTCTCCCCTCTCTCTGCCTGACCACAGGAAGGACAGCAACGTGATAAATCTGCCTTTGGGCCCTGGTGATATCTGTGGTGCCCAGAAGAGGTCTACCACCCAATGCCAGGAGAGGATGAACGATTCCATCCATTCCACCAGAGTATGTCAACCATTCTCTACTCACGCACACATCACCAGGTACCCACAGGGATCTCACTCACTCCCAGCTCAATATTCAGCACCACTCACTCCCTCACACTTCCATCTGGCCCCAACCCTCTGCTCATCACATCCTCATTCTGTCCATGCTCCATTAACTACCCCCAAAGCCAATAATCCTTCTCTCCTGCCCCCTGCTGTGCGTCTTGCTTACACCCTCTCCATTTGGCATTATGCCGGACACGATCGCGCGCAATAAAAGGCAGGGTTCCCACACCGTAGGGGGTGTGCGGCCATCGAGGGACTGAGCGACTTTGGAAACAGAGCCGCCACACTGGCCGGAGATGGTGTTGACTATTCCTGTGACGATGGTGAAGGCGGCAGCAAGCACTCACGTGGGGGATCCTGCACCAGATCATCCCTGCATCAGCGCTGCTGTGAGTGCACGTTTGTGTGGGTTTCTCGGCTACCCTGTGCTAATAATCTCCACTTTCTCCCCTTGGCACAGCTGCCACACGCCCGACAACCTCAGGCAACCTGAACCCAGCTGCAGCGGCGAGGGCACCTCGGCGGAGGACCCGCGATGATCCGATTATGGAGCTCACCCGCACCCTCCACCATTGTAGCGACACATACCTCGGTGGGACCGAGATGTTTGGTGAACACAGCACACGATCTGGTCTACAGCAGATGAAGGGGAGGGGGGGGGGGGACATCGGAGGCCGTCCGCACTCTGAGCACTGCTGGCGGCCATGGTCCGGCCGTCTCTCAATCAGATGGTGATCCTCCAGACTCCAGTTGTTGGAGCTGCAGCGACAGTCATGGGAATATCAGGAACGGATGTCAGCTGCACCCTTCAGATTGCAACGCATGATGGAGGAGTCAGTCTGCCTTCAGTCTGAGGTGATCGCCAACACGCTAAGATCTACCCTGGCACGCTGGCAGCCACCATGAAGACTTGGTCAAGGACATCGGTCCTGCACTGACGCGCAGCTGAACTCCATCCCTGAAGCCTCCAACAGTGGCAATACAGGATGGACAACTCAGAGTCACTCCAGCTTCCCCTTTTCCTCAAGGAGTCAGCTGTGGCCCTCAGGCACCAATCGGGAAGAAGACCAGCAAAGGGGTCTCACAGCTCCAGGGACCTGGGTTCAATTCTGGCCTCGGGTGACTGTGCGGAGTCTGCACGTTCTCCCCATGTCTGCGTGGGTTTCCTCCGGGTGCTCCAATTTCCTCCCACAGGCAGGTTAGGTGGATTGGCCATGCTAAATTGCCCCTTAGTGTCAAAAAGGTTAGGTGGAGTTGCTGGGTTACGGGGATAGGGTGGAGACGTGGGCTTAAGTCGGGTGCTCTTTCCAGGGGCCGGTGCAGACTCGATGGGCCAAATGGCCTCCTTCTGCCCTGTCAATTCTATGACCAGCAGCTCGAAACATCAGCGCCATCTACCCAGGGGACTTTGAGAACTAAAGGTCGCAGATTCGAGGCAATCGCCTGAAGAAGTAGAGGTGATGTAAGGAAATATTTTTTCACGCAGAGAGTGGTTGGGGTCTGGTTCATTGGAGGAATGCAAAAGGGGATTGGATTGCTAACTGAAAATTTAAAAAAAGGTGGAGTTACAGGGACAGGGCAGGGGAGTGGGAAGAGATAGAATGCTCTTTCAGAGAGTCGGGACAGAATCGATGTGCTGGATGGTCTCCTGCATTGGAAAGATTCTGTGATTCTGTGACTCAATCAACTGATAACAGCACATGAGACATTTGGTAATCTGTTCACTAGTGATCAATGTTCATAATTATTGTTTTATTATTTATTTGCCTGTTGATTGGAGTTCATCGGTAGCAACTGGTTTTGAACTTTGCCCTCTGTTGTCCTTTGGGTCACAGTCTGACTGTTAATGCGGCAGACAATAATCTTGGTTTCTCTCTGCAATGTTCACTGGGGTCTACGGGTCCTTTGCAAGACTAAAGTGTATCGCCAGTCCAATTGCCAGGATGAGTGGTCCTGAAAGGAAGGCCAGGCCACGACGAATGATCAGTTGTTTTGTGGACAGGATTTCTCCAACCGTGGTGACTCCAGCGTCCAGAATGGAAGTCTCATCTGTCACCCGGCCATTGTTTATCTTTGGTTCCAATTCATAAGCATTGGGAATGGGATTCGCTGCACTCTTTCCTGTGTGAAGGAAAGTCACATTGAAAAGTTTTCAGTACATGATGGTACCAGTTGATCCAATTGATTTTAAGAGAGTTGGTGATCAGGCCAATTACCTCGTCCACAGCCACCAGCCATGGGCAATATCAAGTGATCTATACCACAGCCACCAGCACGGTAGCATTGTGGATAGCACAATTGCTTCACAGCTCCAGGGTCCCAGGTTCGATTCCGGCTTGGGTCACTGTCTGTGAGGAGTCTGCACATCCTCCCCGTGTGTGCGTGGGTTTCCTCCGGGTGCTCCGGTTTCCTCCCACAGTCCAAAGATGTGCAGGTTAGGTGGATTGGCCATGATAAATTGCCCTTAGTGTCCAAAATTGCCCTTAGTGTTGGGTGGGGTTACTGGGTTATGGGGATAGGGTGGAGGTGTTGACCTTGGGTAGGGTGATCTTTCCAAGAGCAGGTGCAGACCCGATGGGCCGAATGGCCTCCTTCTGCACTGTAAATTCTATGAGTCTTTCTGCAGGGGATCAGTCCTGTCAAAAGCACAGTGACCAAGTTAACAACTGAAATCCTAGATTAGATTATTTGGGGCCTGTTTTTGTCCGAGATTTTCTACTCACTGTGATAGAATTTAGATGATCTAAATTGTAACTTTGAATAATTTAACGGAAATATACCAAAGTAGTTTCTTACTATACTCTTATTAGTTAACCAGGGAATGGTTTAAAGTCAGCACAACTTCCTCCTTTACCTGTTGACAGATATTGAGTTTGCCCAGCCGAGGTTCCGGTCGAGGTTTCCACATCTCTCATCACACCTGCGTTAACCAGAGCCTTGAACAAAACACAAAGACCGGCTTTAAAGCCGCGGAGAGACACAACAGAAGAAACGCTTTCTGCACAAAGTAATTTCTAGACCAAATTTAATGCATTTTTAACGTGGCGCCCTTGTGAACTCTAAAAGATGTTGACACCAGACATCCAGATCAGAGACTTACATCAAAGAAAGAAGTCTTACAACAGCAAGTTAAAGTCCAACAGGTCTATTTCGAATCACTAGCTTTCGGAGCGTAGCTCCGTCATCAAGTGACACTCAGCTGATGAAGGAGCTACACGCCGAAAGCTAGCGATTCCAACTGAACCTGTTGGATTTTAACCTGGTGTTGTAAGACTCTTACTGTGCCCACCCCAGTCCAACGCCGGCATCTCCACATCATTACATCAAAGAGTTTACACTTTCCTATTGGGTGGCAAACTAATCAAGAGTTTCTACGATTGTTCATGTTACGAGGAGGCAAGGGGGTGGGGAGAAAAGCAAAAGTTACACAGAAACTGCTGTAATAAATAATCTCTGTTCTCTACACTTACTGCCAAGGAAGGTGCATTCAGAATGCAGCAAAACAGGTTGTGTAGCAACTTGTGAATCCTTCGAACAAACCCCAATGGCAAGCGGGAAAAGTGAGAGAGATTCCTGGTCAGACACGGGATAGAAAGAAAATTGGAGCCTCTTGCCATTTTTCCTGTTTAATGCCAATTCCTACCTTACCTCTACTGTTTGGAGGCCTATAAATAACTCCGACTAATAGTTCCTCTCCTTGTTGCTTCTTAGCTCCAGCCAGGCTGATTCTCCATCTAGTTTTTCTGAGCCAACATCCTTTCTCACTATCGCATTGATTTCATCCTTAGCTAACAATGCCATTCCATTTCATTTTCATTTTTGGCTGTCCTACCTAAATATCAAGTACCTTGGATATTCAATTCCTAGCCTTGGTCAGCCTGCAGCCATGTCTCAGCAATCATTTTGTACATGTTTACATCGATTTGCATTGTTAATATGTCTATGCATTCAGATATAGTGTCATTAGAGTTGTCTTTTTAAAATTTTTAAACATTTTTTGATACTATGCCCCTATTTGCTGCTAGACCTCATTTCCTCTGCCTTCCACTTTTGCTTTCTGCTTTTCTGCCTTTCATTTCTATCTTTCTTTCCCTCTTCCATGTCTCCCCGCTCGGGTTCCTATCCCCTGCAGCTCGAGCTTAAACTTTCCCCCACAGTACAAGTAAGAACCACAATGCGCTATCCGCTAAGATCTCAATCTTGTGGATGCGACACAGTGACTCCAGCCATGGATTTCGACCAGCTGAAGCTGGAGACAATTCCTGCGCACATGGTGATCCTGGACCCTGGAAGTGTCCCTGAATTCCCACTTTGCGCAGGAGGAGCGTTCCACGTTGTTAAGCTGCACTACCATAACTTACCCATAGATTGCTCCCTTTACTTTTAGTTCCTCTAGTTTAGAGAATATTAAGGACAGTGTAAATACTCACCAGGTACTATTTAATAGACAACATGACTGCGGGAGTTGCGAGATAAAAGGGGGAAAAGGTGTTAAATGCTTGAATTTGTAAGGCAAAGCCATGATGAAGTTGATTTGTAAGTAAACAGATTGGGTTTAAAAAATTGAATCAGGAGATAGGTAGGGACTTGGCTTTTCAGCTGTTAAATTTCAAAGTGCTCTTTCAGACTCAATGACCTTCTGCACTTTCGGGATCCTATAATTCTATGATTATCCGAGCTTCATTTATTATGGGTCTGATGGTGATCGCAAACCTAGATTGTTGCAGAGCTCGGAAAGAAGCCTGCGTTGTTCCATGCTCACTGCATACTGTCATGCATCTGCCTGGAGACAGCAATAAAACAGAATTTAATGGGCCTCAACTGGTATGTGTCTCTGCTGGTAACAAGTTTAGAATGCCAGTTTAGATAATAATCAAGTGTGAATAGTTTATGGAGGGTAAGCAGATTATAGACGATTGAGAAGGTCCCTGAGATATACAAATGCTAATGTACCATCAAGCAAATTGATTGGGTGCATACCCAAATACACAGAAAGCATGATCAAAGAACAACAAAGGTGAAATTACCCACACCCTGAAAAGCCCGCGAGGAAGTTACCGTCAACTAGTCTCAGAAAGTGGACAGGTCAGTTTCCACCACCAAGTTTACAGCAAACAAGCTTCTAAGTCTGAGAGCTAAGGCAGTGCAGAAAACCTCCGTAACAGCAGTTTTAAAATATCTTTGCTGGGCCAAGGAAAAGACGGTTCCTAGATTTGAGTATCATCCCTGTATTGAGTGGTAGCATCAGCTGGTTATTCAATTTGGATGCTGTTGGGGAACAGGGGATGTCTTGCAGTGTTCAGGTATTGTCGATATATTTTGTACATTCTGTATAACCTGTGTGCGTTTAGAAATTGATAGATCTCTGTGTCTATTCGTAACCCTGAATATGCGTTATCCCTTCTTAGTTCCCAAATAACAGAAATTCAGGCTGTATTTTTTGGCAAAATTTCGTTGAACTTTATTCGCCAGCTTTAGTGTCTACTGGTAAACTCTTGGTTACAATACAAACTTTAGTCAGATTGATTGTCTTTAGCGAATACAGTGGTTGAGTTTAAAATACAACTCGTGGTAATTCTTCAAATCATGTTACACAGTACAAAATTACGGATTGATTTAAACAAAAGAAAAATGGCGATAGCAAAGGCAGCAGCAAGACATAGGTTTCAGAAAGTGACACATTAACTCCGTATGGATTTTTCCATCCCGACAAGTGATTTTTAAGAAGATCATTATCTTAAGGTTTCGCCTTACTTACAGCTATTATTGGCTTCAACTAATTTATAATTCTCTCAATTCGGCCAAACTGTCTGTCTGTCAACTTTGAGAGAGATAAGTATTTAAATAAGTCGGTGTGAAGTTCTCATATCATTGCCTGAGAAAACACATTTTCCACTAGCACTGATCACCATGGACAGGTGGTTACCATAGAAACAGAACTGGGACCTCAGCCCAGTTCTTTATAACACAATAGGTTCTTTTTGCTAGTTGGCTCACTGACCTTGCTTGGCTCAAGCAATTTGCAAATGTTAATGTCCAGTTTTAATGAAATAAAACTAAAGTGTATGATCTGGATTAACCCTTAATGTGTCTCCTGCTAGAGTTACACTGAATGAGTTCTCATTTAAATCTTTTATCTAACTTCCCTGTTTGCGAACCTCACCCCGGATTGCAAACCCGTCGCCACCAGGAGCAGACACTACAGTGCCCAGGACCGGATCTTTATTAGGTCAGTGGTCCAAAGGCTACTGAGGGAAGGGGTCATTGAAGCCAGTAACAACCCCTGGAGAGCTCAAATAGTGGTGGTAAAGACCGGGGAGAAGCATAGGATGGTCATCGACTACAGCCAGACCATCAACAGGTTTACGCAGCTGGACGCGTACCCCCTCCCCCACATATCCGGCCTGGTAAACAGGATCGCGCATTATACGATTGGATTTCTGAGCATCTGGAAAGACACTGCTTGATTAGGGATAATCAGCACGGCCTCACTCATCACCGCCCTCCCCCCTCACCGCCCTCCCTCCTCACCGCCCTCCCTCCTCACCGCCCTCCCTCATCACCACCCTCCCTCCTTGCCGAACCAACTTGTCACCGAACTTCGTCCTGTCACCAGATTCAGACACATTTTCCGCTCCAGTCCTCGATCCACAGGGTGTGTTGAAATGGAAGTTGCGCTCAGTGCTGGTCCCACGGGAAGTGTCTGCATTTCTCGGTTCTGGACAACAGGACCAGCTGAGCCCGGGTACAGCAGAGACCAGTCCAAGCTTGGGCCCCTGGTTGAGGCTTTCAAGTTAAACAATACTTGCAGTTAAATGTTAAACACAAATACAACCGATTTTGAGAAAAATATTTCGAATTTCCCGAATCACCAAACGTCCACACTCTGTCCAGAGCTGCACCCGGTCACTCAGGCCGGGTGAGACCCAAGAGGCAAAGTGCGTTCCCAGTGCCAGCGGTGACGTGTGAAAGAAGCGGGGGGACGGTGGGCGTGCCACCGTTTCCTGGCGCTCGCCGCAGAAACGCAGGTGGGTTTAAATGTCCTGTTGAAAATAGCAAGCCGGGAAAGAGGGTCGTATCCCAGGTCAGTGAATGGAAGGTGGGGGATGGAGATCAGTGGGGTGGGGGCACAGTCGGACACCATGGAGGGAGGGCGAAGTCAGGCGTGGGGAAGTCTGAGGTTCGGACATTAGGGAGGAGTCGGACATTGGGGGCGGTGGCAGACACGGGGGGCCGTGCGGAGGCAGACACGGGGTTGGTTAGACATTGCGGATGGGGAGGCAGACATCAGGAATGATTCGCATATCTGTGGAAAGTCAGACATCAGGAGGTGAGGGTGGAATCGGCCAGCAGTGGCATGTTGTGTTATGTTACTTCATAAGCTGCTACTTGATGTAGGCTGTGCTGAAGGATGCTCCAGACTCTGAGATAAGTTCAACGTATTTATTGAGCGATTAACAATGCTCCGAAATGAGTTTGATACTCTACTAATCTGACTCTAGTACCTCAATCTACTCTGCTAACTATACAAGCTTGCGCTAGACCACGTGCGAGGGTGTGATGTTGCTGTTAATCAACCCTGTCTTGCTCTCTAGGTTTCTGCCAGTGGAAGAGGCAGAGCCTGTGTGCCTTATCCTTTTTATAATGGTCGTGTAGTGCCCCCTTGTGGTAATGCCACCTCTGGGTGTCCTGATTACCCATAGGTTGTATCCTATTCTGATGACCCATTGGTTGTGTGTCTGCATATCATGACATCTCTCCCTTTTTTGTATATATATACATGTGTATGTGCCTGTCTAATGTGGCAACGGGAGCTATGGCTGACAGTGTTAAGAATGACTGGTATATACAGTGGACAGAAATACAGTTAAAAAAATCTATTCATAAGTCCAGTCTCTGGGGTTTCTGAATGATCCTCGATGACCGCCGGAGAGGTGGCGGAGGGGATGCCGGTGTCTTGATAGGTGTGTGGGAGGCACGACTGGTGGAATCGTGGTTTGTGATGTCTGGAGGTGACACGTCAACAGGTGGAAGTGGAGGGGGAATTGGTGGTGGCCGTATGATTTTCCGCAGTGCCCTCCGATTTCTGTGAACAACGGTGCCGGCAGACATTTTTAGCACACAGGATCTGGGCGCGGCCTGCCGAACGATGACAGCCGGGGCAGACCACCCACCATCAGGTGTCTTGATCCTGACAGTGTCTGCTGGGGATAGCTAAGTCCGCAGCCGCCACGCGGGTATCCCGACCAGCTGGACCACATCAGGTCCATGCCGTCGGGACTTCGGCCGAGTACGTTGCTTCTCGGTGCCCGCAGATTCGGTTAAGCGGTACCGGTCCCGATTTCTTACGGGAACGTGGATTCTCCGCCTTCCCGCTGGCCGCGATTTAGCCGCGAGGGTGCGGGGTATCCATCCCAGGGTCGTTTGCAGATGTCTATTCATTAGTAGCTGTGCTGCTGATAGTCCAATGACAAGTGGCGCCGAACAAAAGCTTAGAAGCGCCAGATAGATGTCTTCCTTGGTATCAATTGCCTTTTGAGCAACTGTTTTACAATGTGCACACTCTTTTCTGTCTTCCCATTTTACTGGGGATACAGAGGACTTGGTGAGGCGATGTGCCTAAAATCATAGTAACAGGCAAATTCAGTCCACTCATAATTTTTGAAAATGTGACCATTGCCCGACATAACAACGCTTGGTATGCCGTGCCGGGCACAAATCTCTTGAGCATGTTGTATGACACACCAAGCAGCCGGGTTCGCCAACTGTGCTACCTCAGGGTAATTCGGGAAGTAGTCAATAACTGAAAGGTAGACTTTCCCATTGAAGTGGAAACGATGCATGCCCGCCTCCTGCCACATACTTGCGATGATTTCACCCGGGTGCATCGGGCCTTTGCCTTGTTTGCAGTGGGATTTCTGCCACGTGTCACAGCGATGGGCCATGCCTGCAATGCCTTGGGTGATGCCTGGCCAACAGATTGTATCCCTGGCCCTGCGCTTGCATTTGAAATGAAATGAAAATCGCTTATTGTCACGAGTCGGCTTCAAATGAAGTTACTGTGAAAAGCCCCTAGTCGCCACATTCCGGCGCCTGTTCGGGGAGGCCGGTACGGGAATTGAACCCGCGCTGCTGGCCTGCCCTGGGTCTGCTTTAAAAGCCCCAGTGATAAACCAGCCCCAGTGCCCACTGCCCAGGTTCCCTTCATGGGGTTTCTTGAACAGGAGCGACCTCAAGGAACGCGGAATCGCAATCCCGTGCTGTCGCCATAGAAGGCCATTCACCTCACTCAATTCTGACCGCACATTGTAGTAACCCGAGCAGGAACGCTTGGGCCATCCCTCTCGGAGACATTTGATTACCTTTTGTAGCACTACATCCTTGGCTGTTTCTGCCTTTATGAGGCGCGACTTCCCAGACTGGAAGCGACGCAGCGATGAGATTGGCATGTAGTTGCACATGCTCATCAACCAGATGTACCCGTTTTGATGCCCGTTGCCCGGGAAAGCGTGTCAGCGACAGTAAGGTGCTTGCCTGGTGTATAGATGAGGTCAAAATCGTAGGCTGGAGCTTCATCGTCATACGCTGGATTCTCGGGGGCATATGGCACAAATTCTTCCGGACAATGGATACAAGCGGCCTGTGGTCAGACTCCATCAGAAACTTCGGAAAATCATCCGCGCAATCATGGAATTTTTCCAAACCCGCGACTAACCCAAGGCGTTCTTTTTCAATTTGCGTATGCCCGCGCTCCGTTTCGGACATCGCTTTGGACGCGTATGCCACGGGCAGCCAGCTGTCGCCTGCGCCCTGCTGCAGCACTACCACTCCGAGGCCACCCTGGGACACATCGGTCAAAATCTTTTTCGCCGGTCGAAGAAGGCGCTGTCATCAGCGAGATATGCAATGTTTGCCACTCCTGCTCATGTTTGGGAGACCATTGAAACGCTCCGTCCTTTTTTATCGAGTCTCGTAGTCGGAACATTTTGGAGGCCTGGTTGGGAATAAACCTGCCAACGAAGTTGATGATCCCTAGTATGCGGAAGATGCCTTTCTTACCTGCGGGACGTTGCATCGGCAGAATGGCCTTTCTCTTTTCATTACCCTGCTGTACACCTTGGCGTGGTTCGTAATAGCAGAGTCCCAAAGCCTTGAAATATCTCTGGAAAGTCCTTCATGACGGATTGTCCGGATGCATGTCGGCGGGATGCCATGCTTTCTGCAGTGTTCGCCTTCTTAACGAGCCCAAGCTCTTCACACACTTCCACTCCGATGAATGATTCGCGCTCTGTCTCCGCAACGGAAAATGTGACCATGCTCGTTCTTTCCTTGACAGATATTGTGCGCTCACGTGCTCCTAACGTTGTGATTTGGTGACCATTATAGTCCTTCAGTCGCAGTGTTCTGCAGACCATTTTTGGTTTGATTTTCAGTCTTTTACACGCTGGCAAAGTGATCGGGAGGTGTGGGCCCAGTGGGCCAGAGAACAGCAGGAGCTCCTTAAAAACTGCTTCATGGAGCTGAAAACGGAGATGCTGGCCTCCATGGAAAGAATTGTGGTGATCCAAAAGGCGCAGGAGAGGGAGATCAAGGAGGTGAGGAGGAAGGTGGCGGAGAACGAGGACAAGGGGCGCGATTCTCCGACCCCCCCCACCGGGTCGGAGAATTGGCGGGGGCCGGCGTGAATCCCGCCCCCGCCGTGCCGCGAATTCTCCGCCACTGGTGATTCGGCGGGGGCAGGAATCGCGCCGCGTCGGTAGGCGGGAATCCCCCGGCGATTCTCCGGTCCACGATGGGCCGAAGTCCCGCCGCTGTCAACCCACGCCAGCCGGCGTGGATTGAACCACCTTTGGGACGGCGGGACACGGCGGCGCGGCTCCGGGGTCCTGGGGGGGGCGCGGGGCGATCTGGCCCCGGGGGGTGCCCCCACGGTGGCCTGGCCCGCGATCGGGGCCCACCGATCCTCGGGCGGGCCTGTGCCGTGGGGGCACTCTTTTCCTTCCACCTTCGCCATGGCCTCCACTATGGCGGAGGCGGAAGAGACCCCTTCCACTGCGCATACGTGGGGATGCCGTGAGCGGCCGCTGATGCTCCCGCACATGCGCCGCCTGGCAAAGTCATTTCCGCGCCAGCTGGCGGGGCACCAAAGGCCTTTCCCGCCAGCTGGCGGGGTGGAAATCAGTCCGGCGCGGGCCTAGCCCCTCAAGGTAAGGGCTCGGCCCCTCAAGATGTGGAGAATTCCGCACCTTTGGGGCGGCGCGATGCTGGACTGATTAGCGCCGTTTTTTGGCGCCAGTCGGCGGACATCGCGCCGATTATGGAGGATCCCGCCCGAGATCCTGGGCCTGGCGGTGAAAGTGGAGGCACACGAGGCGCTCCATAAGAGATGGCAGGAGAGGCTGGATAACCTGGAGTGCAGATCTCGGAGCCACAATCTGCGGATCCTTGGCCTTCCTGAAAGGGCAGAGAGGGCGGATGCGAGCGCGTACGTGGCCACAATGCTGGGCACGCTGATGGGCGTGGGGGCCTTCCCGTGGCCCGTGGAGCTGGATGGGGCGCACAGAGTTCTCGGCAGAAAGCCGAGAGTAAACGAGCCACCGAGAGCGATGGTGATACGGTTTCAGCACTTGGCAGACCGGGAGCGAGTCCTGCGGTGGGCGAAGAAAGAGCGGAGCAGTAAGTGGGAGAATGGCGAGATCCGAATTTACCAGGACCTGGGAGCTGAGCTGGCGAGGAGGCGTGCAGGTTTTAACCGGGCGAAGGCGGTCCTCCACGGTAAAGGGGTGAAGTTTGGGCTCCTGCACCCGGCGAGACTGTGGGTAACATACCAGGACAGGCACCACTATTTTGATACCCCGACGAGGCGTGGTCATTCATCAGGCAGGAGAAGCCGGACCTGAACTAAGGGACTGTTGTATGGGGGTGAAATGTGCGGGTGGGGAGGGACCGAGGGGAGGACGGCGGGTAAAGCATAAGTTTATGGGCATGTCTGCCCGAGTTTGGTTGGGGGTTTGTTGTTTGTTCTGCTTGTTTTCCAGGTGTTTTGTTTTCCAGGTGTTCGGTGCTAGGGGGCGGGAAACGCCCAGGACGGGCTGTCCGGCGCAGGGGAGGTCCCAGATGGCGCTTGCCCCTCTACCCTGCGGGGGAGGGGGGAGGGTGGCCCGAAGGAGGCAACAAGTTAAGGGTTGGGATATAGAGGCGGGAGCGGCCAGGGTCAGCATGGGTGAGCTGACTCACGGAAGCACAATGGGGGGGAAACCAGAGCTAAGCGGATGCTTGGCGGGGGAGGGGGGTGGGGGGGAAGGAGTGCTGCTTTGCTGACTGAAGGGGAGCCAGGTGAGGCGCCGGGGCGAGAGCTGGAGGAGGGAGGCGGGCGCACGTGGCTGGCCGGAAAAGGGAGATGGCTAGTCGGCGGGATGGGGTGGGTGATTAACCCCCCCGACCAGGCTGATCACGTGGAACGTGAGGGGCCTAAATGGGCCGGTCAAGCGGTCCCGCGTGTTCTCGCATTTGAAGGGGTTGAAGGTGGACGTGGCCATGTTGCAAGAGACGCACTTAAAGCTCGCGGACCAGACGAGGCTGAGGAAAGGATGGGTGGGACAGGTGTTTCACTCGGGGTGAGGCTCCCAGACCAGAGGGGTGGCCATTTTGCTCAGTAAACGAGTGGCGTTTGAGACGGGGAGTATCGTGGCGGACAAGGGGGGCAGGTATATAATGGTGAGTGGCAAGCTGCAGGGGGCTCGGGTGGTGTTAGTGAATGTATATGCCCCGAACTGGGATGATGCGGACTTTATGAGGCGCGTGCAGGGTAGGATCCCGGACTTGGAGATAAGTCACCTGATAATGGGAGGGGACGTTAATACGGTCTTGGATCCGAACTTGGATCATTCCAAGTCCAGGTCGGGAAAGAGGCCGGCGGCGGCCAGGGCCTTGTGGGAGTTCATGGGCCAGATGGGGGGACTGGACCCCTGGAGGTTTACGCGGCCAAGGACGAAGGAGTTTTCCTTTTTCTCCCATGTCCATAAAGTTTATTCGCGAATAGACTTCTTTGTGTTGAGTAGGGCGTTAATCCCGAGGGTAGAGGGGGTTGAATACTCGGCCATTGCGGTCTCGGACCATGCCCCGCACTGGGTGGACCTGCGACTGGGGGCGGAACGGGGTCAGCGCCCTCTCTGGGGGATGTGGGGCTGCTGGCGGACGAAGAGGTGTGCGGGCGGATAAGGAGGAGTATTGAGAACTATGTGGGGGCGAATGACACAGGAGAGGTGATGGTGGCAGTGGTTTGGGAGGCTCTGAAGGCGGTCATGAGGGGAGAGTTAACCTCCATTAGGTCCCATAGAGAGAAGGAGCAGGCGGAGAGGGAAAGACTGGTGGGAGAGATACTCAGGGTAGATAGGAGGTACGCGGAGGCCCCAGAGGGGGGGCTGTTGAACGAGCGCCGGAAATTACAGGCAGAGTTTGACCTGCTGTCCACGGGGAAGGCGGAGGTGCAGCTGAGGAAAGCGAAGGGGCGGTTTATGAGTATGGGGAGAAGGCGAGCAGGATGCTGGCGCACCAGTTGCGCAGGAGGGAGGCGGCCAGAGAGATTGGTGGAGTGCGGGACAGGGAAGGCAACATGGTGCTGAGCCCAGAGAGGGTCAATGAAGTCTTCAGGGAGTCTACGGAAGGTTATACGAGTCGGACCCCCCCGGGGAGGGGGAAGGGATGAGGCGGTTCATGGACCGGTTGAGGTTCTCAAGGGTGGAAGCAGAGCGGGTGCAGGGACTGAGGGCCCCAATTGGGTTGGAGGAGGTAGTCAGGGGGCTGGCAGGCATGCAGACGGGCAAGGCCCCGGGCCCGGATAGCTTCCCCGTAGAATTCTATAAGAAGTTCTCGGAGCTGCTGAGCCCGCTCCTGATGAGAACCTTCAATGAGGCAACGGAGAAAGGGATCCTCCCTCCGACAATGTCGCAGGCATTGATCTCACTCATCCTGAAGAAGGAGAAGAATCCACTTCAGTGTGGGTCCTACAGGCCGATATCGCTCCTAAACGTGGATGCCAAGCTGTTGGCAAATATTCTGGCCACCAGAATAGTGGACTGTGTCCCGGGAGTGATTGGGGAGTACCAAACGGGTTTAGTTAAGGGCAGGCAGCTGAACACAAACGTGAGGAGGCTCCTGAATATTATCATGATGCCCTCGGAAGCGGGGGGGGGGGAGGTGGAGGTGGTGGCTGCGATGGACGCGGAGAAGGCCTTTGACAGGGTGGAGTGGGAGTAACTGTGGGAGGCGCTAGGCAGGTTTGGATTTGGGGTGGGATTTATAGGGTGGGTCAAGCTGCTGTATGAGGCCCCTGTGGCGAGTGTGTCCACAAACCGGCTAAGGTCGGAATATCTCAGGCTGCACCGGGGGACGAGGCAGGGGTGTCCCCTGTCCCCGTTGGCCATTGCGCTCAGGACTTCGGGGGATTGGAGGGGGCTGGTGCGCGGAGGGGAGGAGCACCGGGTCTCCCTCTACGCGGATGACCTGCTGTTGTATATTTCGGACCCGTTGGAGGGGATGGGGGAGGTCATGCGGATCCTAGGGGACTTTGGGAGGTTCTCGGGGTACAAGTTGAACGTGGGGAAGAGTGAGCTGTTCGTGGTCCACGTTAGATGCCAGGAGGAGAGACTGAGGGAGCTCCCGCTCAGGATAGTGGAGAGGAGCTTTCGGTACTTGGGGATACAAGTGGCCAGGAACTGGGATGCCCTGCACAGGCTCAACTTAACCCGGCTCGTGGAGCAGATGGAGGGAGAGTTTAAAAGATGGGATGTGCTCCCGCTTTCCCTGGCGGGGGGGTACCGGCTCTGCCGAACTTCTGCAGTTATTACTGGGCGGCCAATGTGGCCATGATCAGGAAATGGATGATGGAGGAGGGGGCGGCGTGGGGGCGGTTGGAAGCGGCGTCGTGTAGAGGCACCAGTCTAGGGGCACTTGTTACGGCTCCGCTGCCGTTCTCACCGGTGCGATACACCACTAGTCCGGTGGTGACGGCGGCACTGAGGATCTGGGGGCAGTGGAGGAGACACAGGGGAGAGGAGGGGGCCTCGGTGTGGACCCCGATACAGAATAACCACAGATTTGCTCCGGGTAGGTTGGATGGGGGATACCAAGGCTGGTATAGGGCAGGTATTAGGAGGATGGGGGACCTGTTTATAGACCGGGTTTTCCCCAGCATGCAGGCGCTGGAGGAGAGGTTCGGCCTCCTCCCGGGGAATACGTTCAGGTACCTTCAGGTTCGGGACTTCCTTAGAAAACAGGTGGGGACATTCCCGTGGCTGCCCCCACGTAGGATCCAGGATAGGGTGGTGTCTGGCGTCTGGGTAGGGGAGGGTAAGGTGTCGGACATATATCAGGAGCTGCAGGAGGTAGAGGAAGCCTCAGTGGGGGAGGTGAAGGATAAGTGGGAGGAGGAGCTGGGCGGGGAGCTGGATGAGGGCCTGTGGGCCGATGCTCTGGGCAGGGTGAACTCCTCCTCATCATGTGCCAGGCTCGGATTAATCCAGTTTAAGGTGTTGCATCGGGCGCATACAACAGCGGCAAGAATGAGTAGGTTTTTTGGGGTGGAGGACAGGTGTGCGGGGTGTCCGGCGAATCATGCCCATATGTTTTGGGCATGCCCGGCACTTAAAGGATTCTGGCAGGGGTTTGCGAGGGTGATGTCTAGGGTTTTGGACGCTCAGGTGAAGGCGAGTCCAACAGTAGCGATATTTTGGGTGTCGGAGGATCCGGGAGTGCAGGAAGCGAAAGAGGCTGACGTCCTGGCCTTTGCCTCCCTGGTAGCCCGGAGACAGATCTTGTTAATGTGGAGGGACTCGAATCCCCCGGGTGTGGAGACCTGGGTTAGCGACATGGCGGGGTTCCTCAGCCTGGAGCGAATAAAGTTCGCCTTGAGAGGGTCCTTGATGGGGTTCTCCCGGCGGTGGCAACCTTTCCTTGACTTTCTAGGGGAGCAGTAAGTGTCAGTAGCAGCAGCATCCTGGGGGGGAGGGGGGGTTCATGTGGGGGGTGGGGGGTGGGGGGGGGGGGGAGGTACTGTTGATATAATGTGAGTTGGGCATGGAGACAAAACCTACCTTGTTCTGATTTTTTTTTTAATTCTGTTTTGTAAGTAGTTTCATTGTAAGCTTTGAGCTATGTTTATTGTTATTTTTTATTACTATCTGTATTTCTATTTTTGTTTTGTAAAAACGCTGATTGGAAAAACTTTAATAAAACATTTATTTTAAAAAAAAAGAAATATATCACGTTCAAATGTTTCATTTTCTTCAGCGAGCAATGCCGATCAAAGTGCTGTGGTACTGCATCGAAGCTTTTGCTTTCGTCTTTGCCGTCGAAGGCGTAGGTATTGCATATTTCTAGTGCTTGAGAATCTGCCACTGTGAGCAGCAACGCAATCCGCCTCTTGTCAGGCTGTGCCTGCAGGCCAAGGTTGCAACATAGAGTCTAAATTGCTGCTTGAACACACGCCAATTTTCATCTACGTTACCCGAGACTTGAAGCTAGTGAGGTGCCTTCAGACCTTCCATCGCTAACTTCACAGTCTTTTGTTACGTTGAGTTGCAGATGGCCGTAGTTCACCAGGTTGGCGAAAGAATCTTCTCTTTTCGGTGACAAAGGGTCATCTGGACTCGAAACGTGAGCTCTTTTCTCTCCTTACAGATGCTGCCAGACCTGCTGAGATTTTCCAGCATTTTCTCTTTTGGCTTCTCTTTTCGTTCTTCAACCTATTTCGTCCCGTCTTCTCCGTTGTTATCTTTTAGTATTCTGCAAACCTGGTACCATGTTGTGTTCTGTGTTATAACCGTTGTAATGATGTACACAGAACAAATAGGTGTGTAACTCTGTGGAAAGATAACTAACGAACTACAATACAGATGATGGCTACTAAATGAATTCAGCGAATTCTCCTGGAGCCACTCTAAGTGTGACTATCCTCTTGTATGACTTACTACCAACTGGCGGGTGTCTCGAGTCACGTGATAGATCTCTGACGCCACCTGCTGGTCGGAGATCATACCGACAACTACGTGCACTGACAGACAACTATATACATTGATGTACATGCATCTCAACACACTCCTCGCCCAACCTGTGATGGGATTCACAGTGCTGATGGTCGGATCTACCTTCGGGAAAAGAAGAAGAAGGTTTGGTCTTACCTGATCAGAAGCTTCATTCCAGTCGATTCTGAAAATCACTATCAGAAAGAAAACTAATAGTACAACACAGGAAATGAGCAATCCGGACCAAAAACCTGCAAAATAATAACAGTGCAGTGAGTATGGAGATAATGGTGTTGACTTTTCTTTCTGCCTCTATTCCTTCATGGACTGTTTCATCTTTATCAGGTGGTTTCTGTCAACCCACATGATGTTATTTATCCGAATTTGGTGTTAGCAACCCTGGATGCCATGGTGATGAAATCAGCCAGGGATCCCATTCCTGAGCAATCTCCTAATGACCCATGTAGCAAGTGTGCCTGTGTGGAATTTGGAGAAGGCCCTTGACCCAGCTCAGTTGCGATACTCGCCGCCAGCCAATATTCCAGTGTTGATGGTTACAAATGAAAAAATGCCCATGCAAGGAGGGTGCCCTGTCTAATGGTACAGAGTGAGTATTGATAAACCTGGCCCCAAAATTACGCAGGATTGGTTAGACTCAGGTCGGACCCCAGAGGGGGAATAAGTGTGAGGCCATCTATTTTGGTCTAAAAATAAGAAAGTCAAATTACCTAAATGGGAAGCCGATTCAAAATGCATCTGGGCAGAGGGATCTGGGTGGCTTTGTCCATGAATCACAGAAAGTCGGTGTGCAGGTACAGCATGTAATAAGAAAGGCAAGTGGAATTTTAGCATGTATTGCAAAAGGACTGGAGTATAAAATTAGAGGAGTGTTGTTGCAATTGTATAGGGTGTTGGCGAGACCACATCTGGAGTATTGTGCCCAGTTTTGGTCTCCTTATTTGAGGAAGGATGTGGTGGCATTGGAGCCGAGGAGGTTCACCAGATTGATTCCGGGGATGAAAGCGGTGAGGAGAGATTAAACAGTGTGGGCTTATACTCGCTGGAGTTTAGAAGGATGAGAGGGGATCTGATCGAGGTGTATAAAATACTGAAAGGGACTGATAAAGTAAATGTAGACCAAATGTTTGTGGGGCAATCTAGAAGGAGAGGTCACAGATATAGATTGAGAGGGGGGTAGATTTCGAACTGAGATGAGGAGGAACTGCTTCTCGCCGAGGGTGGTGAATTTGTGGAATTCGCTGCCCCACAGGGCGGTGGATTCTGAATCATTAAATGGTTTTCAAGAGGGAGATAGATATATTTTTTTTAACGGGTTAGAGGGGTATGGGGAACATGTGGGAAGGTGGATTTGAGACCAGGAAGAGATCTGCTACAATCTGATTGAATGACGGAGCAGGCTCGAAGGGGCTGAATTGCCTAGTTCTGTTCCTAATTCCTATGTTCCTACCAAATGCACCAAGTTTGGCAGCAAACATCAGTGAGATTCCAATGGGAAGTCCGATTAGGTAGCATCCAACTAGGTTAACGATAGCTCCCAGTTTCTGCTTCCCAGTTCCTCTCAACACTCCTTGAAATACAGCCTGTTGAATAAGTAAGCAGAATATATTAGAGATTACTCAACAACTTGCTGTGGTTTCTACAGGAAGGAAATTAAACCAGATGACTTAAAAACCCATCAATTAATTCAGAGCCGGTGGATTACACTTTGAACTCAGTCACTGATGTTATGTTGGGAATAGATCATGTGGTCAACTCATTTTCTTGGATTGTTACGTTAAAGATAATGGGCAGAATTCTCCTTCAGCCGACGGCAGAATAATTAAACGCAATTGGGCGGAGAATCGGTTCCGATGCCGGAATCACAGCGGGCCCCGATTTCCCGCCAAATCACAATTCTCCGTCGCCTCGACAGCGGCGTCAATGTATACATACGGTAAACGTACATACAGTAAACGTCATTGGCGGATCATTAGTGGACCTGACTATTGTTTTATACTTCTTCACGTAGCATAAGCTGCTTCCTTGATGTATACTCTGACAAAGGAAGGTTCAGACTTGGAGATAGATTTAACACATTTATTGAACAGTTAACAATTCTCCTACTTAAGTTTGACTCTCCTGCTAATCTTACTATAGGAACTCGATCTAACTAACCTGTCTGCTCTAATCCATGCGGTGGGTGTGATGCTTCCTTGATCTGCCCCTGTCTCTCTGAGTGTCACCTGTGGAAAAAGAAAGAGCATGTGTGCCCTGTCCTTTTATATGGGTAGCCCCCTTGTGGTAGTGTCACCTCTGGGTGTGTCTTGACTGCCCATTGGTCATGTCCTATCTTACTGACCTATCGGTTGACTGTCTGTGTGTCATGATGTCTCTGGTGCTCCCTCTAGTGTTTATTTTGTCCCAGTGCATCTACATTAACCCCTTGTGTATTTACAGTGTCCTAGTGTATCTACATTAACCTCCTGTGTATTTACAGTGATCCATATCACCACACTGAGCAGGTATTCTCTAGAGTCTCTGTGACTCTCCACCTCCAATGAGCCAAATTCCGGACAGTGAGGTTCACTTGTGCTTTTAAAAATCGTGAAACTGGTTCCATGGCTGCTGAGGGACAGAGATGGGGTTCGGAAAGTGTCCAACATCGCCAGGGTTTGCTGGCAGGCGGGCCGCTGGCCGGGGGCGTCTGCCAGTGACGGGGGAAGTAGCGGGGGGGTGACCAGGAGGTGGACTGTGGGGTCGGGGTGGACGGGCATGGAACACCAGTGCCTCAGCTGGCAAGGCAGCCTTGCAGCAGCGCACGGCCTCTGGCGGCCCACTGTGAACATAGGGCCACGCGTCTTATGGGTATCCCCCAGTGCACCACCCCTAGGGACCCCCTGGCTCCAGCCAACCCACCAGCCGGCTCCAGTTTTGCTGACGTGAAAGTCCACAAATCCTTTTTTCTTAAGGGGCAATTTAGCGTGGCCAATCCACCTAACCTGCACATCTTTGGATTGTGGGGGTGAGACCCACGCATACACGGGGAGAATGCGCAAACTCCACACAGACAGTGAACCCAGAGCTGGTCCACGAATCCTGCCCTGGCCTCAGGAATGGAGAATCCTGCCCGAAAAATACAATCTTTTCTCAACTTAAAATCAAAACACACATGTTGATTGGATCTTCCCCAATAGGTTGTGGATGCCACGGCCCGATAGGAACTGTCCAGTCAAAGATCGATAGATTTTTGTGGTTCCAGGTGATACGGAATGGGGCAGGACAATAGAGTTCAGATACAGGTCAGACAGAGAGAAAATTCACGAGGAAAAATGTGGGTCGATTAGGAAGAGCCAGTGTGAATTTCTGAAGGGGAAATTATGTTTAACAAGCTTGCTAGAGCATTTGAGGAGCTCGGGGGTGAGGTGGAAGAGGGCCTATGGGTGGAGGCGTTGAGTAGGGTAAACGCGACCGCAACATGTGCTAAACTCAGCCTGATTCAATTCAAAGTCGTCCACCGGGCCCACATGACAGTGGCCCACATGAGTAAATTTTTTGCATTGGAGGACAGGTGCGCCAGATGTTCGGGAGGACCAGCGAACCATGTCCACATGTTCTGGGCATGTCCAAAACTCAGGGGGTACTGGCAAGGATTCGCGGACGTTATGTCCCGGGTAATGAAAACAAGGTTGGTGATGAATCCAGAGGTGGCAATTTTTGGGGTTTTGGAGGACCCGGGAGTACAGGAGGAGAGAGAGGCTGATGTTTTGGCCTTTGCTTCCCTGGTAGCCCGGCGACAAATTCTGTTGGCGTGGAGGGACTCAAAGCCCCCGAAATCGGGGGCCTGGCTATCGGATATGGCGAGCTTTCTCGGTCTGGAGAAAATTAAGTTCGCTTTGAGAGGGTCACTGTCAGGGTTCGCCCGGAGGTGGCAACCATTTATCGACTTCTTCACGGAAAATTAACGTCAGCGGGGGAGAGTGGGGGGGGGGGGGGCGTTAGGGTAACGTAGATCAGGGGGATGGTTAGGCTGGTCCTTGTAGGAGGGGAGCTGTTTTTTTTGCACTATGTTGATTGTTCTTTGCACACTATTTTATATTGTTGTTGTTTGCTATGCCAAAATGTCTTAATAAAATTGTTTATCAATAAAAGAAATCTCCAGACATTACCATTACATCATCTGGGCATACCAGCAGATGACCTCCATACATTAAAGACCCATAGATTCACCTGTTTTATAAACTGATGTAATGGTAACTAAACATGAACATGTATTTGTCAATAGTTGTACATCTTTGTGGGGGGGGGAGGGGAGGGGGATATCTTTAAAAAGAAAGGGGAATGTTGTAATATGCTTTTCAGGGATTGCTGCATGATATCACTAGAAAGGAAGTGTGTCATGCAATCCAACTTTAGTTTCTCTTTTGCTTTCAAGCAGAGCACGACACTGACAGCTCTGCTGTTGTGCCTTCGAGCTTTATACCCATGTATATCTGTTCACGTGTGCCTGGTCTCCCAACGTGTTTCCCCAATTCGTTATGAATAATTTGGTGCCTTTATATAATTTGAAAAACATGGAACTTGCCGCCCTGCGGCCCAACCATTGCAGTACCGCTATGGAATCAGCTTCGGCCAATAATATAGAACGCCAGAAAACCCCTCTTCTCAACACAAAGAATAAAATGACCTAAAACCAGCCAATTATAACCCTAATAACTTCCTCACAATTTCTTTGGTTTCAGATTCCAGCATCCGCAGTAATTTGCTTTTATCCTCACAATTTCTATTGGCTGTAACCTGCTACCTGAGATAGGATTTCATCTGTAACAAAACAGGAACGAGTTTTGTCACGGTGACCTACCCCCGCGCCCCAGCCATTAATCGGCCAACACTATCCACCATTGTGACACACAGCCTTCCTACACCAACATTACCCGATTGGATGATACTTGACCATCAGTCCAACAGCCTTTTCCTCCCCCCTCCGCCCCCATTATCTGTCCAAGAGAAATGTGCCATCTTTTTAAATGCCCCAGCGATTTTTCTCCAGGGTTACACATGGCAGCGTCCTGGAGGTTAACCTCCAGTTGCTGGAGACTCCAATCCTCGAGGGTTGGCAACCCCTACATTACGTAGTGTGGCCTGCAGAATCTGACTGAATCTGTGCGCTGTGGGCAAGACCTTGTGGATATGGTGGAATAAATTTAAAGCAAAGTAGTTAGCGTTTCAAAATAGCGACGACAGGAATGTCCCTTACAAAACCGGACAGATATCACAGATGCTGAAATACTCACCAACAACGAAACAATCCATTGATAAGCAGCACAGATCGGAATGGCTTCTGAAATTGACTGAACAATGTCTCTGGGAAATAAAAAGAGGGATATTAGAGAGCTTTCACATCAACCTGAATCCTTTTTGGAAATGTGCGTTGATGGGTTTTTAGAATGTTGAAGTGGTTTTTTTTACTAACTTGTTGTTGGTGAAGATATAGCCCACCACATCTTTTACTGACACAAGTATCACCCCATTAATGAAGGAGATACACCCTGTGGAAATAAGAGTAAAAGAAGGAGGAATTCTCATCAAATAGTCTTGCGGCCAATCCAGTTAACTCTATTAAATAAAGTTGCAGTTCACTGCTTCCTTTTATCCTCTTTTTCCCAATGGATGAGCCCCCACTTGTCCACCTCCAGTACTGGGGTGTCGATTCCCTGCCCGGGGACAGCTTGATGGACTCTTATCACTCAACACTTCACTCCTATAACTTACTCAAGAAAATATCTTCCCAGTTAATCCTAACCAGCGAGTGTCGCCCTATTTGACTGTGTGCTTTGCTGGAGGACCCATAGCCTTTCACTCTGTCCCTGTGCTCACTCATTATCCACACTCACTCTGGATACAGTAAGAAGTCTAACAACACCAGGTTAAAGTCCAACAGGTTTGTTTCAAACATTAGCTTTCGGAGCACAGCTCCTTCCTCAGGTGAATGAAGAGGTATGCTCCAGAGACATATATATAGACAGATTCAAAGATGCCAGACATGGCACGTCTTGCAGAGATTGCCATGGCAGGGTTGTGTGGTGTCGTGGTCACTGTTCTGAAGGCTGGGTAGTTTGCTGCAAACAATGGTTTGTTTGAGGTTGCGCGGTTGTTTGAAGGCAAGTAGTGGGGGTGTGGGGCTGACCTTGGCAAGATGTTCATCTTCATCGATGACGTGTTGAAGGCTGTGAAGAAGATGTCGTAGTTTCTCCGCTCCGCGAAAGTACTGGACGACGAAGGGTACTCTGTCGGTTCTGTCCCGTGTTTGTCTTCTGAGGAGGTTGGTGCGGTTATTTGCTGTGGCGCGTTGGAACTGTCGATCGATGAGTCGAGCGCCATATCCCGTTCGTATGAGGGCATCTTTCAGAGTCTGTAGATATCTGTTACGTTCCTCGTCTGAGCAGATCCTGTGTATACGGAGAGATTGTCAATCGGGGATGGTGACCATGACACCACACAACCCTGTCATGGCAATCTCTGCAAGGCGTGCCAGATGATCGACATAGATACCACCATTACACATGAGAATACCATCCACCAGGTACGCGGTGCATACTCGTGCGACTAAGCCAACGTTGTCTACCTCATACGCTGCAGGAAAGAATGTCCCGAAGCGTGGTACATTGGCGAGACCATGCAGACGCTGCGACAACGAATGAACGGACATCGCCCAACAATCGCCAGGCAGGAATGTTCCCTTGCAGTCGGGGAACACTTCAGCAGTCAAGGGCATTCAGCCTCTGATCTTCGGGTAAGCGTTCTCCAAGGCGGCCTTCAGGACGCGCGACAACGCAGAATCGCCGAGCAGAAACTTATAGCTAAGTTCCGCACACATGAGTGCGGCTTCAACCGGGACCTGGGATTCATGTTGCATTACATTCGTCCCCCACCATCTGGCCTGGGCTTGCGAAACCCTACCAACTGTCCTGGCTTGAGACAATTCACACCTCTTTAACCTGGGGTTACCCCTATCTCTGGATCGGTAAAGACTTAATTACCTGCAAATGCTCGCATTCTAAGCATTGTCTGGCATCTTTGAATTTGTCTATATACATGTTTCTGGAACATACCTCTTCATTTACCTGAGGAAGGAGCAGTGCTCCGACAGCTAGTGTTTGAAAGAAACCTGTTGGACTTTAACCTGGTGCTGTAAGACTTCATACTGTGCCCACCCCAGTCCAACGCCGGCATCTCCACATCATGACTCTCCGGATAACCAGCACGATCAATGTGGTAGTGTGGCCCCTTTAAGGGGGGCGGGCATGGCAGCTCATTTGACCGGCTCGGGGCCAATCGTGGGGAGCGTGTGAACATCGGCCAATAACACGTAAGCCCGGGGCCCTGCCCAGTCAGTGTGGACCCCGGAGCCAGACAGTTAAGACCTATCCTTTAGTGTTCTCTACCTGCATACACACCAGCCATTGCCTATCGTTAATAAACCCCTTTCTAACTACTGGAACCTTCCAGAGTGTTGTTTCCAGCCACCACATTGGTGATGAGGTGAAAGGTTCGATCCCAGCCTGCAGTACTTCGTGATTCAAGTGGGAGGAAGGATGGAGTGTTCAAAAAAAAAGGAACGACCAACGAGAGTCGGGAACCATCAATGGTGAGTGAAAATGACTATTATTGGTAAACTGGTCCCATTCAGCCAAAGAGAACATCTCTGCTATCCCCTCACTGTGAATGAGTTCGCAGGGGAAGACAAGCACAAGGTGATAGTTTTGACAGTTTGTGGACCTCGAACTTATCAAACAGGTACCGCCACTCCACCCGGTCAAATGCCTTCTCCGTGTCCATGGACACCACTACCTCCAGTACCTGGGCTCTCTACGGCGTCATGGCCCACATTGAACAGCCTCCTTATTTTACTAGAAAGCTGCCTGCCCTTTACGAAACCTGTTAGATCCTCCGCAACCACCCACGGGACACATCCTTCAACCCTTCCCACCACCAACTTAGCCAGCACATTCACATCCGTATTTAACAGCGATATGGGCCTATATGACCAACATTCCAACAGGTCTTTCCCCTTCTTTGGTATCAATGTGATCACTGCCTGCGTCATCGTCTCCAGCAGCTCCCCCTTCTCCAACACCTCATTAAACGCCCCCAAGAGATGTGGCACCAAGTCCGTCGCAAACTTCTTACAGAATTCCTCTTGTCAACCATTGGGCCCTGGGGCCTTCTCCGACTTCATACCACTTATACTGTCCAATACCTTCCCTCAGCCCCAGAGGCTCCTCCAGCGCCTACCTCTTCTCTTCCTCCAACTGTGGAAACTCCAGTTCATCTAAAAACCGTACCACGTCCCCCTCTTCACCCCCCGGGCCCACTCTGTACAGCTCCTTATAATAATCCTTAAATGCCTCATTTATGTTCCCCGGATACGACACCACATCCCCTGCCCAGTCCATGAGCGGGATTCTCCACTCCCACGCCGAAGTGGCCGCGCCGTCGTGAACTCCGTTGAGGTTCACGACGGCGCGGAACGGCCCCGGTCCCGACCGATTCTGACCAATGGGCCAGTATCGGGGCCGCGACATCTACACGCGCCAGGCCTTGTCACCCGCGTAAAAGCGGCGCCGCATAGATGACACGGCCGGCGCCGCATAACGGACGTCATCCGCGCATGCGTGGTTGTCGTCCTCTCTAAGTCCGCCCCGCAAGAAGATGGGGGACGGATCTTGCGGGGCCGCGGAAGGAAAGTGGTCCTCCTTCAGAGAGGACGGCCCGACGATCAGTGCGCACCGATCGCGGGCCACCCCACATTCCAGGTGAAGCCCGGTGCAGGATCCCCCCTTGGCCCCCCACAGGCCGCCCCCCCAGCGTTCACGCACCGCGACCAGGTGTGGACGGCGCCGGGGGGAACCCGCTGCTTTGGCCTGGCCGCTCGGCCCATCCGGGCCTCAGAATAGCGGGACTGCCGGAGAATCGCCATTTTCAGTGTCTCCGGCGATTCTCCGGCCTGCGGCCCGCGAAACTCGACCGGGCCGTTCCCGCCGCTTGGGAGAATCGCGGGAGGGCGTCGGACCGCCGTCCCAGGAAATTTTGGCGGCCCAGGCGATTCTCCCAACTGGCGCGGGAGTGGAGAATCGCGCCCCATATCTTCAATATTTCCCTGGAGGCGGCCTGCCTCCCCAGCTGATACGCTAACCCTGTAAGCCCAGCTAACCTGCACCTCTTTGGACTGTGGGAGGAAACCGGAGCACCCGGAGGAAACCCACACACGGAGAACATGCAGACTCCACATGAGGGGCATCACATGAGGCCATCAGCAGCAGCAGAATTGTATCAAACCACAATATGTAACCTCATGGCCCAGCATATCCCCCACTCTACCATTACCACCAAGCCAGGGGGTCAACCCTGGTTCAATGGAAAGTGCAGCAGGCGTTGCTAAAATGAGATGTCAACAACACAAGATACTTGTGTGCCAAACAGCATAAGCAGCAAGTGATAGACAGTGCAGAGTTATTCCACAAACAACAAATTTAATCAAAGCTCTGCAGCCCTGCCACACCCAGCCGTGAATGGTGGTGGACAATTAAACAACTCACTGGAGGAGGAGGCGCCACAAATATCCCCATCCTCAATGATGGGGGGGACCCAGCACGGCAGTGCAAAGACAGGACTGAAGCATTCACAACATTCTTCATCTAGATGTGTCGAGTGGATGATGCATCTTGGCCTTCTCTGGAGGCCCCCAGCATCACAGATGCCAGTCTTCCGCCAATTAGATTCACCCCTTGTGATGAGAAGACAGCAGATGACACTGTCCATGGCAAATGCTGTGGTCTCTGACAATATTCCAGTGATAGGACTGAAATCACGTACTCCAGAAAATCATGCACCCCTAGCCAAGCTGTTCCAGTACAGCTACAACACTGGCATCTACCCAGCAATGTGGAAAATTGCCCAGGTGTGTCCTGCACACAAAAAGCAGGACAAATACAACAGTGAATTTCCCCACCCGCCCTCCCCCCATCAGTCTACTCTCAATCACCATAAAGTGATTGTAAGGGTCATCAACAATGCTACCAAGCGGCACTTACTCAGCAATAACCTGCTCACGGACGTTCAGCTTGGGTTCCACCAGAATCACTCAGCTCCTGACCTCGTTACAGCCTTGGTTCAAACAGGGCCAAAGGAGCTGAACTCCAGAGGTGAGGTGAGAGTGACTGCCCTTGACATCAAGGCAGCATTTGACCGAGTGTGGCATCAAGGAGCCCGAGCTAAACTGGAGTCAATGGGAATCGGGGAAAACTCCCCGCTGGTTAGAGTCATACCTGGCACAAAAGAAGGTGGTTGTGCTGATTGAAGGACAATCATCTCAGCTCCAGGACATCACTGCAGGAGTTCCTCAGGGGAATGTCCTAGGTCCAACCATCTTCAGATGCTTCATCAATGACCTTCCTTCCATCATAAAATCAGGAGTGGGAATGTTCGCTGATGACTGCACAATGTTCAGCACAATTCGCAACTCCTCAGATAATGAAGCAGTCCATGTTCAAATGCAGCAGAACCTGGACAATATCCAGGCTTGGGCTGACAAGTGGCAAGTAACATTCACGCCACACAAGTGCCAGGCAATGACCATCTCCAACAAGAGAGAAGCTAACCATCGCTATTTGTAATTCAATAGCATTACCATCATTGAATCCCATACTAGCAACTGGGGATAATCTGGACTGGATTAGCTGTATGAATACAATGGCTACAAGAGCAGGTCAGAGGCTAGGAATCCTGCAGGGAATAACTCACCTCGTGACTCCCGTCCACCATCTGCAAGTCAGGAGTAATGGGATACTCTCCACTTGCCTGGATGAGGACAGCTCCAACAGCACTCTAGAAGCTCAACGCCATCCGGGAGAAAGCAGCCCACTTGATTGGCACCCCATCTACAAACATTCACTCCCTCCACTACCGATGCACCATGGCAGTAGTGTGTACCATTTACAAGATGCACTGCAGGAACTCACCAACTTTGACAGCACCTTCTAAACCCATGACCACTACCATCCAGAAGGACACGGGCAGCAAATAGAACATAGAACATTACAGCGCAGTACAGGCCCTTCGGCCCTCGAAGTTGCGCCGACCTGCGAAACCACTCTAAAGCCCATCTACACTATTCCCTTATCGTCCGTATGTCTATCCAATGACCATTTGAATGCCCTTAGTGTTGGCGAGTCTACTACTGTTGCAGGCAGGGCATTCCACGCCCTTACTACTCTCTGAGTAAAGAACCTACCTCTGACATCTGTCTTATATCTATGTCCCCTCAATTTAAAGGTATGTCCCCTCGTGCTAGACATCACCATCCGAGGGAAAAGGTTCTCACTGTCCACCCTATCCAATCCTCTGATCATCTTATATGCCTCAATTAAGTCACCTCTTAACCATCTTCTCTCTAATGAAAACAGCCTCAAGTCCCTCAGCCTTTCCTCATGAGATCTTCCCTCCATACCAGGCAACAGTCTGGTAAATATCCTCTGCACCCTTTCCAATGTTTCCACATCCTTCCTATAATGCGGCGACCAGAATTGCACAAAATACTCCAAATGCGGCCGCACCAGAGTTTTGTACAGCTGCAACATGACCTAATGGCTCCGAAACTCAATCCCTCTACCAATAAAAGCTAACACACCGTACGCCTTCTTAACAACCTTCTCAACCTGGGTGGCAACTTTCAGGGATCTATGTACATGGACACTGAGATCTCTCTGCTCATCCACACTGCCAAGAATCTTACCATTAGCCCAGTACTCTGTCTTCCTGTTATTCCTTCCAAAATGAATCACCTCACACTTTTCTGCATTAAACTCCATTTGCCACCTCTCAGCACAGCGCTGCAGCTTATCTATGTCCCTCTGTAACTTGTAACATCCTTCCGCACTGTCCACAATTCCACCGACTTTAGTGTCATCTGCAAATTTACTCACCCACCCTTCTACGCCCTCCTCCAGGTCATTTATAAAAATGACAAACAGCAGTGGCCCCAAAACAGATCCTTGTGGTACACCACTAGTAACTGGACTCCAGTCTGAACATTTCCCATCAACCACCACCCTTTGACTTCTTCCAGCTAGCCAATTTCTGATCCAAACTGCTAAATCACCCAGAATCCCATGCCTCCGTATTTTCTGCAGTAGCCTATCATGGGGAACCTTCTCAAACGCTTTACTGAAATCCATATACATCACATCAACTGCTTTACCCTCATCCACCTGTTTGGTCACCTTCTCAAAGAACTCAATAAGGTTTGACCCTTCACAAAACCGTGTTGACTATCTCTAATCAAATTATTTCTTTCCAGATGATTATACATCCTATCTCTTATAAACCTTTCCAAGATTTTGCCCACAACAGAAGTAAGGCTCACTGGTCTATAGTTACCGGGGTTGTCTCTACTCCACTTCTTGAACAAGGGGACAACATTTGCTATCCTCCAGTCTTCTGGCAATACCTGGGAACACCACCACCTGGAAGTTCCCCTCAAAGTCACTCACCATCCTGGTTTGGGAATATATCGGCCATTCCTTCATTATCGCTGGGTTAAAATCCTGGAACACCCTCCCTAACAGCACTATGGGAGTACCTACACCACAGGGACTGCAGCGGTTCAAGAAGGCAGCTCCCCACCACCTTCTCAAGGGCAATTAGGGATGGGCAATAAATCCTGGCCATGCCACATCCATGGATTTATTTTTAATAAGAGCTGTGGGGTGCAAGTTTGAAGCAAAGTGAGCTCAAGGGAAGACCTGTAGATCTGGGAGGTCGGCTTGAGTTTGGTGACTCCCTGCTGTGAATCATAAGGGCAAAGGTACGTTTTGGAGCAGTGGTGATATGCTTGGCGCGGTCGAAGATCGAAAAATGAGCTTGGAAGGTAAATCTTGAGCTTGATCCGGTGTGCAGAATCTCGGAAGGTGAGATTGAAACCTTGGAGATGGATTCTTGTTGAAGCCATCCGTGTTGGACCGATTTGTGGAGAAATTTCCAAGACGCATTCCTCAAATGTGGAGTTTGTAAACCCACGTGAGAAAGGCAGAGTCCTCAAGGGCAATTAGGGAGGGGCAATAACTGCTGGCCTAAACAGAAACACCCACACCACTTGAATGAATAAAATAAATAAATAAAGAATGTCCAATTTGGAAGGCTACGGGGGAGACTGACACCCAGAGAGCTGTATCCCAATAAAGGAGCCAACCCCTTCAAGGTTTAACACAGGAGAATGTTGGAGAGGTGGTGATGGATACATTGTTCGAATAACTGCAGTGTTAGTCAGTAATTTTAAATTATTGGACTCACCAATGCAGTACAGAGCAACTTTAGCAGAGTTTACAGCCTGCTCTGGTTTACCGGCACCCAGGGCGTTACCCACAAGGAAAGCAGAGACAAAATCAAATCCCAGAGATATCTGCAGGGGAAAGAACATAAATAGTTACGTCTGAGCTATTTTCCACTTTCTTCCTTCCTTTTAATCTGTTGTTGAAGGTAACTGTTCCATCAATATATTGTCAGGATGCCGAGGTAGATTTAAGTGATCCATATTCTATGATAATCTATGATATTTGTATTGCTGGGTGTTACAAATAAGGTATAGATTGAAGTGAGTTTAGTTTTGTGTTTCTGTGTTGGAAAGGGTACAACTCTAGTTAGATTCATGTTGGGCAAAGGTGTTTTCGTTTCAGTTCAAACTACATTTCTGATGTGCTGAGGGAGTTTATGATGGGAAAAGTAAACACGAGCTTGGAGAAAAGAATGAGCTGGTGCTTAGCAACCAGGGGCCAACCCCGGGTTTCTGAAAGGAATAAAATCAGTCAGGGTTTCTGTTCCTAATTACTTTGATTCCCTCATTTTCCTCCTTCATCCCTGCCGTCAAATTGCCTTCTGATACTCAATATAATCCCTTCACGGGATCGTCCCTCCCTATCTCTGTACCCTCCTCCAGTCCTACAACCCTCCGAAATCTCTGTGCCCCTCAACCTCTGGCCAGTCCCCCATTTTCATCACACAAACATCGGTGGCCGTGCTGTTGGCCCTGTCGCTGCTAAGCCCTGGAATTCACCGTCCTAAGCTCCCTCCCATTCTCTGCCTTTCTCTCCTTTAACCTGATCCTCAGATTTTAGACCAAACCTTTGCTCGCATGTTCGAATGCCGGTGACCAATCCTGTTTGACGGCTGAAATTCGCCGCCTGGCGACGCCGCAAAGGCGGACTGTGCTCGGGCTGAGAATCGGACGAACAGCCAAACTCGGTCGCCATGCTCCGGTCCCTCGCTGGGGCGATAATGAGGTTTGCGTCCCGCGCTGGCACTTGCGCTCATTCAGCACGTTTTTGCCCACTCTGCTCCGGGCCTCTGCGATGTTCCGCCCCTCTCAGGCAGCTGTCACGTGGGTGAAGATTTGTGACCCACTCCGTTGCACAACCAGGTGCCACCCTGCTGGTGGGGTAACACACGGCCCACCCAGTGAGGAGACCCACAATAGACCCCACTGGGGAGACAGGGCAGGGGGCAAAGAGCCTTCCGCTGACACGGGTTGTGGCAGCCACCAGGTACCTCTGTTGACGGGGACGGGTGGTGAGGATAGTGGTTCCTCACATCACAGGTCCGGCCACTCACTGATGGGGATAGGGGTGTAGTGTGGAAGGCAACATATCGGGGGTGGGTGGGGGGGGGCTGAGGGGTGGGGGTGAGTTTGGGGGGAACATGTGGAGGGTGGGATTGAAGTGCAACACAGGGTCACCATGTAGCCTGTTGGATCGGGATGTTCAAGGGAATATTCATCTTACAAATATGGCTCCTCTTTCCCCCCCCCCCACCCCGGGGGGGGGGGGGGGGGGGGAATTTTGAAGTACAGCTAGCAACGCTCACTATCTTCTTGGCCGCAGTTGCCATTGCGGCTGCACAGAGGCTGGAGGAACAGGACCAGCTCAGGAAGGGCCCTGCGCAAGAGGAGCCTGCCCCAAAAGAGCAGGGCCCAGCCGGTGAGGCTCAGTGCCGGCCGGCCAATAAGCAGAGGAGGAGGTGTGAAGGAGGCACCACATCAGGAAATGTTTAGAACATCGGGGCCTGTTCTTCGAGGACCTGCCGGACTGCGTGTGCCACCAATGACTCTGGCTAACCAGGGAGACCATACACCATTTGTGCCAGATGATGGCGCACCTGGCACTGCAGGAGGTTTGGAGGAGGACACCTGGTCCCAGTGGTTGTCAAGGCGACAGTCGCCTTGAACATTTATGCCTCTGGGTGTTTCCAGGGGCTGAGTGGGACCTGGCTGGGATCTCGCACAGGTGCATCCACAATGTGACAGATGCCCTATGCGTCCAGGCAGCTGACTACATAACCTTCAGTCTGGACCAAGCCCACCAGGATGCCTGGGCAGCAGGATTTGCTGCCATCGCTGACCGATGCGGAGAACCATGAGCGTCATTGAGCGATGCATCGGCGTTCTCAAGTTATGCTTCCGATGCCTAGACCACTCTGGTGGGGCTCTCCAATATCGTCCAAGGAGTGTTTTGAACATCGTGGTGGCCTGCTGCTTCCTATGCAACATTGTGCAGCAGTAAGCAGATTAGAACTGTGGGCAGATCGGTGGTAAATGCAGTTTGATGCCAAGAAACATGGTAGTCATGCATGTTGGAAAAAACATAAGTGAAATAAAATATTGACAGCTTCCATGCAGATGTGACAGCTGTGAAACTAACCACAATGTATATGAACATTTAGCTATGATTAACAGCTCCTGGACATCAAAGACAGTTAAGTACTTTCTGTTAGTTTCACAGCTGGGCACTTCAAAGCCATTCAAGCTGAAGGCAGATGAATAAAACAATGCACAACGCAGTCCATCACGTCAGGGCCACATTTCCAAGACCTGCACCAATTCTCACCCACGTGAATCCCAGCCCAGAATCACGCAGGCCTGGAGAATATGGTGCCCAACCCATTAATAGGATCAAAATGGGCTTCAATTACCCATTTACATCCTTTCGCTGGCACGGGGCGTGAACGTTGATCCCGGCGCCAGTGGGGGTCCGGAGCAGTGCCCATCCTGTTTTCTGCCCGACGCTGGATTCTCCGCCGCATCGAGATGGCGGGTGGCAGTGAATCCAGCCCTTAGTCATTTTGTAGGAGCTTAGGGAGTTTCTCACTGAATTCTCCCACACTTGGAATATTTTCTGGAGTGGGCACCTTAAGGCACCGGCAAGGCTGGCTGTTCAGAGATTGGGATGCCAGTTTTAAAGGGTCCCCAGGTATCAAAGTTAAGTCGAAGAATTCCTCACACCCCCCACCCAGGGATATTGCGACACCCTGCAGACATGGGCAGCAGACCGAACCCTCGACCCTGGGGGCGGCAACCTCCCCACATCACTCAATGTCTGCACCACCCTAACATCCCCCTCCCCCCACACACACACACACACCACGCAGGCATGAGGGTATGAGAGTGACCCCTGCTTGATCTGATCTAAGGTGTGTTCCACCATTACTGAAAGTAAAAGAAATGTATTCAAACAACAAGTGTATACATGACCCTCTGTTAAACCTCACCAGGTACTCTCTCTGTCGGTCGGTTCCAGACTGGCCGATCTTTTATACAAGTACGGGTAAGCTACCCCGCCCCTAGTGGGGGAGCTCGTACTCCTCCAGGAGCGTGGGCAAAACAACCACCCCCACCCTATAGGCGGGATTCTCTGATCCTGAGGCTAAGTGTTGACGCCGTCCTAAACGCCGTCTCGTTTCCCGACGGCATCAACATGCCCTCAGGAGCAGCAATTCTGACCCGTACAGGGGGCCAGCACGGCACTGGAGCGACCCACGCTGCTCCAGCTGCTGATCCCCGGCGTCAGATGGGCGCATGTGCAGTGGGACCGGAGCCAATGCGCGCATGCGCGGTGGCCCCCTTCTACGCGCTGGCCCCGACGCAACATGGCGTGGGGCTACAGGGGCCGGCGTGGAACAAAAGATGCCTCCAGTCCGAGAGGCCCCGATCGCGGGCCAGGCCACAGCGGAGTCCCCCTCCGAGTCGTACCCCACTCTCCCCCCCCCCCCCACCACCAGGCCGCTCCCGGATGCATCCACGCCAAAATCCCGCAGGGTAAGAGCAGGTATGAACGGCGCCAGCGGGACTCGGCTTTTGTTGCGTGGCCTCTCGGCCCATCCCGGGCCGAGAATCGCCGGGAGGGGGCCCCGTAGAGCGGCCCCCGACCAGCGCCGCGCCGAACGCGCCAGCACCGGCGGACCGGCGTCGGGGCAGCATGGCGCGATTCGCGCCCGTCCCGGCATTTCTCCGGCCCTACCCCAGGGTGAGAGAATCCCGCCCCCTATGTCCCATGCTGGTCATTACACTGGCCCCACCACCATCCATCGGAGCATCGCGCCCCCCTTGGGGCCCCCATTGCGCCCAGTCAGTGCCAACCTGGCACCTGGGCAGTGCCAACCTGTCAATGCCAGGGTGCCAGGTGGTACGGTGGCCCGGTGGTTGGCACGGCTGCTTCAGGACACCGAGGGCCGGGTCACTGTCCGTGTGGGGTTTGCACATTCTCCCCGTGTCTGCGTGGGTTTCGCCCCCACAACACAAAGATGTGCAGGCTAGGTGGATTGGCCATGTTAAATTGCCCCTTAATTGGGGAAAAATAGTTAATTAAAAATTTTAAAATGCCAGTGTGTCAGGGCACTGCCCAGCCCTGAGCCCCCTCCACCCGGAGACTCCAATGGCCTCTCAGTCACCTGGTGTGATCAGCACATCTGCTTTTCGTTTGTGATTGGCGTCGGCCTCACTCTGCGCTGGGTGGGGTTGGTGTGTCTCAGGCACTGCGAGATAATGGGAACCGCTGAGCGCATTTAAAGGCTAAAAGTGCAAGTCAGGCCCGCGCTCAGCCAGGGTGTGATCCAGATTGGGTCGGGCACCGCTGGCCCGGAACATCGCTATCCATTCGGCACCCGGCACAAACCCCGTTTTGGGACTCTCCCGCTGTTCTCCAGGAATGACAGGGTGTGCGCCGGGCACAACATGGCCAGGAAATCCCCACCCCCACCCAAGTGGTTATGAAAACCACCAAATAAATGCAAGTTATTTTTAGTACAAAATCTTCATCCTTACCCTGTATGTTAAGGTTAATATCTGGGTAAGAATGCCCTGGACTCCGAGTTGAACTTCATCAATTAACCCTGCGAATAGAAAAGAAACAATCAATAAATTAAACTGCCTCAAAGCAAACTGTCTTGGGAATGTCACTTTAAGAAATGTTTGTCTGCTCAAGTGGCTGCACTGATGTTAGAGTGTGGGTGGAGCTGAGCTCTGGCTCTGTTTTTTAGTTTCGCTTTGAGGAAAAGCTTGGGTGTGTCGGTGTTTTTTGGTTTTGTTTTAGTGTTGGAGCTGAAGCCTGCCAAAGAAGGTGTAATTTCGATCTCTCTGCAATCTAAAGACGATCTCTTGATCATTTGGTGAATTCAGAGTGATAACTGCTCTCAGTAGTGAATTTAAACCTGATCTCTGTGTTAGAAAGGGTATTTTGTCTTATGGATGTTAAAAGGAAAGTTGAAGGATTACTTAGAGTGTTGTATTCTTTGGAGGGTGTATTTGAATTGATGGTTGCTAAGATGTTCACTGTATGTTTTAAAAAGGGTAACTGAGTTCATAGAATAAACATTGTTTTGTTTCAAAAATTACTTTGAAATTTTCTTTTGTTACCTTACTGTAGTGTGGTTGGTCGCACTAACTGTAGGTAACATGCGTTACTCAATCCAGTTGCAGCAGAGGCTTTCTGTACCTTGATGAAGAAGGCTCAAAGTCGTCCAGAGGTATTGAAAGGTTTATTGAGTAACAGAATTTAACAACTGCGTGAGTTCTTACTTTAAGATCAATACCAGTAGAAAGGTTACAACTTTTATGTACAGTAGCTATGTCTGACCACAGTAGAAGCCCTGAGATTGATCTATGCTCCTGCTCTCGTCACAGTCGAATCACCAAGAGAGGCAGAGAGCCACTTGCGTCTGCTTTTATACCCGCCAGTGCTGCCCCCTAGTGATCTTTCAATTTCCCATTAACCCCTTATGTACATACCCATGTAAAGATCACTACATCCCACCTTTTTTCTTTTTTTTTTACATAGTTTCAGTGTTGTTACTAGAATGGAATAAACATAGTTGGTATCGTGTGCAAATGCATTACAGAAATCAATGATTGCATCAGTCCAATGTTCACAGATTCAAACGGTTGGGTGCGTGTCTGATTCGAGTCGATCTCCTAAGTGGGCATGGAGACACTGAGGTTTTAATGTCCGTCTGTTCACCGGCTGATGGTGTCACGTGTTGTTGAGTGAGTGAGTCCTGTAGATTTAACGTCAGAAAGACAGGTTCAGGAAGTGGAACCTTGAGCAGGTCTCGTCGATTGCGTCTGAACAGCTCACCTTCGCCAGACTTTACAATGTATGATCGTGGCGCTGCTTGTCGTAGCACTGTTGCCGCGTTGGACCATCCTCCACCTGGGTGTCACAGTTGAACCATGTCATTGATCGTTAATGGTTGCAGCGATTTTGCATACCGGCCACAGTGCTGCTTTTGTTTGTGACATTGGTGTCGTATCTTGTCCAGCACTTGTGAGTGATCCGGGTTGCTGAAGTGTAGCGCTGGTAGCGTTGTTCTTGTGGCGCACAAAGACACCGTGAGACAAATAGAGTGAAGTCGATGAGGCTTTATTAAGCGTGCCTGTTCCCCAGCAGCCCGATAGTAAACTGGCCTGCGGGGGAAGGCACCGGCTTCTTATACTTCGCCTTCAGGGCGGAGTATGAGGTCAACGGCCAACCAGGACCCGGGATCTGTCAGCCAATGACATTAGGGCTTCCAGTCCCACATGACCCCCAATACATACTACCACAGTTCTCACATCTCGATTGAAGAGCATTTGAGCTGGTGGTAGCCCTGACCTCAATGGTGATGATCTGTATGATAGTAGAGCCAAGTGTATGTTGGAATTCGAGTCAGTGGCCTTGCTTATGAGTTGTTCGATAATGTGTACACCTTGCTCTACTTTGCCGTTGGATTGGGGAAAGTGTGGACTTGATGTCACGTGTTTAAAGTTGTATTTCCTGGAGAATTCCGTCCACTCCCAGCTCGCAAAGCAAGGCCCATTATCGGAAATGACTGTTTGTGGAATACCATACCCCGAGAATGTTTCCTTGCAGGCTTTGATAAATGATGCGGACGTGAGATCCGGGAGTTTCATTACTTCCGGAAAGTTGGAGTAAAAGGCAATGATAAGAACATAGTTTCGACCCATGGAGTGAAACAAGTCTATACCAACTTTGTTCCACAGTGACGTAGCCATCTCATGCTGCTGGAGTGGCTCCTTGCATTGTGCCGGTTGATGTTTTTGACACGTGTCACATGTGAGTATCATGTTTGTAATGTCCTAATTTATCCCAGGCCAGTACACGGATTGCCTTGCTCTTCTTTTGCATTCTTCGATTCCGAGATGTCCCTCGTGAATCCTGCGGAGCATGTCTGACCTGCGCGTTAGTAGAATGACGATTCTGTCATTTCTCAGTATTACTCCGTCCACTACTGACGGTTCAGTTTTGATGTTTTGGAACTGCTGTCACCGTCCTTTTGGCCAGCCATGCTGAAGGTTGTGCATGACCTGGAGCAAGGTGGCATCATCTTGTGTCGCCAGACGAATTGCTGCAGCTTCTTGTCAGATGCCGGGAGAGTCTCTCCGCACAACTGTGCTTGAGCTTCTACATCGTCAATGGACGCAGGAGGTGAGCTGTCAGTGTCAATGGCTCGGGACAGTGTGTCAGCTATGATGAGATCCTTCCCAGGAGTGTAGACCAGTGTGAAGTCTTACCTCCTCAACTTCATCATCATGTGTTTAGGCGCGGCGTCATGTCATTGAGATTTTTTCAATTATGTTGACCAGCGGTCTATGATCAGTCTCAACTAGGAACGTGGGAAGGCCGTACCGCAATCTAGTAAAAGTCGTGGGTCAGGTAAACTCAATGATACATTTTGGGGTTCTCTAAACCCTGGCCCACAACAAAACTAATATTAAGGGCGTGATTCTCCCCGAAAAGACGGGAGAATCATGCCCTTAATATTAGTTCCTTGGGCGGGATTCGCGGCATGATTTCCATCCCGTGTAGGGGTGTGATCAACATCGCAACTGTCTTTGATGTGGTCCAGGAGCTGTCAATCATAGCTAGTTGTGTATAAACATTGTCGTTCATTTCACAGCTGGCTACATTGAAATTCGCTCAAGCGTGAAGGGAGATGAATTAACCAATTTGGATGTCTGGGTGTGTGTGGAAGCTGTCAACCACAGCCTAGTTAAAGCAATATCACATTGATGTGAATGACAGCCTGGCAGATCAAAGATCTGAGGGGGTTTAAAGCCAGCTGGCTGGCTTTCTCTTTCCATGAATGCATAGATGCTGCTTCCTCTGCCTGGGCCAATAGGTGTATTGCCCAGGTGAGTTTTAAAGCTGTGATATTTTTTCACTGCCTCTGTCTGGATTGCTCTCTAGCTTCCAGGCATGGGCCTCTCTCATGGGGGAGTCTCTGGTTGGGATCCCTCTTATGGGGGGGTCGCTGGTGGGGGGTCTCTGTAATTGACAGGGTCTCTGATGGAGCTCTCTCTCATGGGGGGGGGGGGTCTCTGTTGGGTTCTCTCTAATTGGGGGGATTTCGGGTGAGGGGGTCTGTCTTATGGCGCCGTCAGGTGGGGGATGGTGGTGGGGGGGGGGTCTGGTCAGGGTGGGCAGGATTTCCATTGTGGGAGGGAGGGTGGCCCTTCGATGGACTTGGGGGGCAACACCCAAAAAGAGTTACCCCCTTGACTCACCGCATGGTCCGCCGTGTCAGGGCCACACTTCTAATTACCTACGCCAATTCTTGCCCACGTGAATCCCGGCCCAGAGAACCAGAGATTCATGCGTTCCCTTATGTGCAATTGAACTTTCTATAAAACCCAAACAAATGTCCTGTGTTTTTATTTTGGGGAATGTGTCCAAAGCTCTAATTATCCTCCCCCGAATGGGACATGTGTCCAAGAGGATGGGGAGGAGTCAGGATTCTAGATATCTGCCAAAGTCACTCAGAAACCACTGCCAGGTGAATGTTACAATAGAGAAGGAAGCCATTCGGCCCATCCCGCCAGTGTTTGTGCTTTGAAAGAGCAGTGCAATGAAACCCCACTGCAAATTGCAAGGGCAAAATGAACAGAGGACAATGATATGACCTTCTGAATATTACAAATTCAGGGGGTGCGAGGTTAGGGGCGGGAAGCGGGAGTGGGGGTTTAGGGGCGGGAAGCGGGTGGGGGGGGTTAGGGGCGGGAAGCGGGGGTGGGGGTTTAGGGGTGAGAAGCGGGGGTGGGAGGTTAGGGACGGGAAGCGGGGGTGGGGGGTTAGGGGCGGGAAGCGGGGGTGGGGGGGTTAGGGGCGGGAAACGGGGGTGGGGGGGTTAGGGGCGGGAAGCAGGGGTGGGGGGGTTAGGGGCGGGAAGCGGGGGTGGGGGGGTTAGGGGTGGGAAGCGGGGGTGGGGGGTCAGGGGTGGTGTGGGGGGGTTAGGGGCGGGAAGCGGGGGTGGGGGTTTAGGGGTGAGAAGCGGGGGTGGGAGGTTAGGGATGGGAAGCGGGGTGGGGGGTTAGGGGCGGAAAGTGGGGGCGGGGGGTTAGGGGCGGGAAGTGGGGGTGGCGGGGTTTGGGACGGGAAGCGGGGGTGGGGGGGTTAGGGGTGGGAAGCGGGGGTGGGGGGGTTAGGTGCGGTAAGCAGGGGTGGGGGCTTTGGGGCGTGAAGTGGGGAGGGGTGTTAGGGGGGAAGCGGGGGTGGGGAGGTTAGGGGCGTGAAGCGGGGGTGGGGAGGGATAGGGGGGTAGGGGTTAGGGACGGGAAGCGGGGGTGGGGGAGGTTAGGGGCGGGAAGCGGCGGTGGTGGTGTTAGGGGGGAAGCGGGTGTGGGGGGGTTAGGGGTGGGAAGCGGAGGTGGGGGTTTAGGGGTGGGAAGCAGGGTGGGGGGTTAAGGGCGGGGAGCGCGGGTGGGGGGATTAGGGGCGGGAAGCGGGGGTGGGGGGGTTAGTGGTGGGAAGCGGGGGTGGGAGGTTTAGGGGCTGGAAGTGGGGGTGGGGGGGTTAGGGGCGGGAAGAAGGGGTGGGGGGGTTAGGGGCGGGAAGCGGGGGTAGGGGGTTAGGGGCGGTGTGGGGCGGTTAGGGGCGGGAAGTGGGTCTGGGGGGTTAGGGGTGGGATGTGGGGGTGGGGGTTTAGGGGTGGGAAGCGGGGGTGGGGGGTTTAGGGGCGGGAAGCGGGGGTGGGGGTGTTAGGGGTGGGAAGCGGTGGTGGGGGGGTTAGGGACGGGAAGCGGGGGTGGGGGTGTTAGGGGTGGGAAGCGGTGGTGGGGGGGGTTAGGGGCGGGAAGCGGGGGTGGGGGGTTAGGGGCGGTGTGGGGCAGTTAGGGGCGGGAAGTGGGTCTGGGGGGTTAGGGGTGGGATGTGGGGGTGGGGGTTTAGGGGTGGGAAGCGGGGGTGGGGGGTTTAGGGGCGGGAAGCGGGGGTGGGGGTGTTAGGGGTGGGAAGCGGTGGTGGGGGGGGTTAGGGACGGGAAGCGGGGGTGGGGGTGTTAGGGGTGGGAAGCGGTGGTGGGGGGGTTAAGGGCGGAAAGCGGGGGTGGGGGGGTTAGGGGCAGGAAGCCGTGGTGTGGGGGTTAGGGGGAAGCGGGTGTGGGGGGCTTAGGGGCGGGAAGCAGGGGTAGGGTGGCTAGGGGCAGGAAGTGGGTGTGGGGGGGTTAGGGGGGAAGTGGGGGTGGGGGGGGTTAGGGGCAGTGTGGGGGGGTTCAGGGGGAAGGGAGGCTGGCGGTGTGGGGGGTTCCGGTGGAAGCGGGGGTGGCGGTGTGGGGGGTTCAGGGGGGGAAGTGGGGGTGCCCACTGACGGTTCTGGCCGAGGATCATCGCAAGGGTGAGGCCGGGAGTGGACCCCAGTCCGACACCAAACACGCCTTGTCCTCCGTGCGGCAATGGCCGTGGCCCCACATGGACATGTGATGGAGTGTCCCTGACGCATAGAGGGGACATGGTGTTCAGAAATAGCCATGAGTCAGACGGTCAGTAGCGATTTGTGGCTGACAGCTCATCGCAGAGCGGGTTGTCATCATCCAGCATGGCAGTGTTCACACCCGCTTACGGAGGTATCAGTCTGCCGACAGTGACGAGGTGCCGCAGGTGCAGTGCGGTGTGATGGTGGTGCCGTGTCTGGTAGGGTTGGGCGTTGGTGCGGGACGTGTGTGAGGGGGGTGCTGCGTGGTGCCAACGCGCGCGGTCAACGGTGCCCGTGCCCTGAAGAACGATGCCCTCCCCCTAGTGAACGAACCGTGCGCTGATCAGCGCATCGCGTGCCCGCTGCCCCAATCGGCTCCGTCGTGCGGCCCCTCGGCCGTGTCCCGCGCCCGATGGTGTCTATGCCCCGCCGCCCTGCCCCCTCCTCTTCCCCCACCACACCCTCCACCTCCTCCTCATGATCAGCGTCGGTGGCCTCTTCGGCCTCACGTGCGTCCCCCTCCTCCATGACATCGCCCCTCTGTTGGGCGATGTTGTGCAGAACGCAGCATGCAACGCCGATCCGTCCGACCCTGTCAGGGTCGTATTGCAGGGCGCCCCCTGATCGGTCTGTCCGGCCCTGTCAGGGTCGTATTGCAGGGCGCCCCCTGATCGGTCTGTCCGGCCCTGTCAGGGTCGTATTGCAGGGCGCCCCCCGATCGGTCCAGGCACCTGAACCTCATTGAGGAGACCGAAGCCCGTCTCCACGACACCCCTGGTTGTTGCGCGCGCCTATTTGTACCGGCGCTCCGCGTTGGTCTGTGGCCTCCGTATGGGCGCCATTAGCCACGGCCGCAACGGATAATCCCTGTCGCCCAGCAACCAGCCCCTCATCCGGGGTGGGCGACCCTCGGAAATTGCGGGGATGAACGACTGTGCCAAAATAAAGGTGTCGTGCACGCTTCCCGGATACAGGGCGCAAATGTGCATAATCACCATCCCCTGAGATCTCCAATGCGGGGAGTACGTGGGAGGAGAGCACGTAGGGTGCTCTGAAGATCTGGATCCAAGGTCTTGATCAGTCTGTTAAGTTGGCGGATGTGTCCCTTGGTCGGATCTGCGGGTCTTCTTTCAGGGATTGACTCGCGAGTGTTCTACAATCCCAGTCAAAGTGTGATTCTCCTTCAATCATTTTATATTGTGTGTGTTAGTGAATCATTGTAAACCTTACGGCCATAAGGGTGGAGAGTGCTCGTTCTTGTCTCCGTTGATCAATTTACCTGACAGCGTCTTGAACGACACCTGTCCCTTTCTCTCTCATTTACAACAATGTATGGTGTGTATTTTTAAACAGTGAGCTTGTTTATTTACCTACGTACAACATTCCCGAATCATAGGCCCACCATTCAGCACATAACATCAGCAAGCTGGGGATTGCCAGCCGTGTAAAGCGGCCCCACTCCTGCAGGCAGTCAGTAGACCATCCTACACAGAAAAAACAACAATGGAGTTACTGACGCAGTATAGAGAAAATCATCATCAACATCCAGATCACCTCAGCTTTCAAACTGACGGTTTTATTGGCATTTTCAACGTAATGTACATTGACGTTTGTGTTTATTTATTGTACAGTTTAACGAAAAGTAAAAGGCTTTTGTCTTACGTTACTTTATTTACAGATTGCTGCTGTCGAGTTCGGCGTGCCCTCCCCCACCAGCCCCCCCCCCTTTCCCTAGCCCCTCCCCATCTCCCCCACCCGCCCCCCTTGTTATCCTCCCTGGTCGATCAGGGGGTGTGATGCACTATCAATTACGACAAGACGAGAGCAGAGAGTAATCGAGGCTTTATTGAGCCGAGATGTGTAGCCTCCTGCAGCTGCTGCCGAAATGGCTGCAGCTCGGTGAGCACACACATTTATACTCCGCCTACTGGGCGGAGCCAACAGGCAGGATCTACCCCCGTATCTGCAGTACAGGAGCCGTACCGTATTACATCTCGAATGTGATATATACAACAGTGGTGACTACCACATTCGCCCCCTGTTAAAAAAGAGTCCAGCGGTGGTGGTGGAAAGCTATTTACATGCATTTTAAGGTTAACATTTGGGGAAAGTTCACAAATTCAGCCGATCGGGTGCCTTGATCCTCCGTTGTGAGTGCCGCAATCCCGGTGGCGATGCAGGCGTCGGCTCAGTCGCCGGTGACTCCGGGAGCGTGTAGACCTCATCTTCAGCCCCGGGTGGAACGGATCGTCCTGGAGCGTGGGCTGTGGCGAGGTGTGCTGGGGGGAGGAAGGGTGGCGCCGGGGCAGACGGGGGGGGGGGGGACCCAGCTGGTGCCAGGTCCCTGGGGGAGACTGTGTCTTGCCGGCCGTCGGGGTACACCACGTAGCCGTACTGCGGGTTTGCATGGAGTAGCTGTACCCTCTCGACCAACGGGTCCGCCTTGTGGAGCCGCACGTGCTTGCAGAGGAGAACGGGTCCTGGAGCTGCCAGCCACGTTAGGAGCGAAACCCCGGAGGTGGACTTCCTGGGGAAGGCAAGGAGACGTTCATGGGGGGTTGCATTAGTTGCCGTGCAAAGTAGCGATCGAATGGAGTGAAGTGCGTCGGGGAGGACCTCCTGCCAGCAGGAGACCGGAAGATTTTTGTACCGTAGGGCCAGCTGGACGGCCTTCCAGACTGTCCCATTCTCCCGCTCCACCTGCCCGTTTCCCCGGGGGTAGTAGCTGGTCGTCCTGCTCGAGGCAATGCCCTTGTTGAGCAGGTACTGGCGCAGCTCATTGCTCATAAATGAGGATCCCCGGTCGCTGTGGATGTAGACGGGGAAATCGAACAGGGCGAAGATGGTGTTGAGTGCTTTGATGACGGTGGCAAATGTCGTTTCGGGGCATGGGACGGCGAAAGGGAATCTGGAGTATTCATCGACCACGTTAAGGAAGTACATGTTTCGGTCGGTGGAGGGGAGGGGCCCTTCGAAGCCCATGCTGAGGCGTTCAAAGGGGCGGGAGGCCTTCACTTGATGCGCACGGTCTGGCCGGTAGAAGTGCGGTTTGTACTCCACGCAGACCTGGCAGTCTCTGGTGATAGCCCTGACCTCCTCAATGGAGTAGGGCAGATTGCGGGCCTTTATGAAGTGAAGGAACCGGGTGACCCCTGGGTGACAGAGATCGTCGTACATTGTCCGGAGTCGGTCCACTTGTGCGCTGGCACATGTACCTCGGGATAGGGCATCGGGGGGCTCGTTGAGCTTACCAGGGCGATACAAAATCTCGTAATTTAGTTGGAGAGCTCGATCCTCCACCTCAAGATTTTATCATTTTTGATCTTACCCCGCTGTGTGTTATTGAACATGAAGGCAACCGACCGTTGGTCAGTGAGGAGAGTGAATCTCCTGCCGGCCAGGTGATGCCTCCAATGCCGCACAGCTTTTACGACGGCCTGGGCCTCCTTCTCGATGGAGGAGTGCCGATTTGCGGAGGCATGGAGGGTGCGGGAAAAGAATGCCTGCCTGCCTGGTTGAGAGTGGCGGCCAGAGCGACGTCTGAGGCATCGCTCTCGACTTGTAAGGGGAGCATCTCGTCGACCGCGTACATCGCGGCCTTGGCGATGTCGGGCTTGATACGGTTGAAGGCCTGGTGAGCCTCGGCCGTCAGGGGGAAAACGGTGGAGTGAATGGGTGGGCGGGCCTTGTCCGCATAGTTAGGGACCCACTGGGTGTAGTATGGGAAGAACCCCAGGCATCGTTTGAGGGCCTTGGGGCAGTGGGAGAGGGGGAGTTCCATGAGGGGGAGGATGCGATCAGGGTCGGGCCCAAGAACTCCAATTTACAGCATTTACAGCCGAGGATGGATAATCGGTTCGTGCTGAACACACACTTCTCCTTGTTGTAAGTTAGGTTGAGGAGTTTGGCGGTGTGGAGGAATTTGGAAAGGTTAGTGTCATGGTCCTGCTGGTCGTGGCCGCAGATGGTGACGTTATCTAGGTACGGGAAGGTGGCCCGCAATCCGTACCGATCAACCATTCGGTCCATCTCCCGTTGGAAGACCGAGACCCCATTAGTGACGCCGAAATGGTAAAGGCGGCTGTCCGCTTCAAACGCGGTGTAGGGGCGGTCCGCCTTGCGAATGGGGAGCTGGTGGTAGGCAGATTTCAGGTCCACTGTCGAGAAGACCCGGTACTGTGCAATCTGATTGACCATATCAGATATGCGTGGGAGGGGGTACGCGTCGAGCTGCGTGTACCGATTGATGGTCTGACTGTAGTCAATGACCATCCTGTTTTTCTCCCCAGTTTTCACAACTACCACTTGGGCTCTCCAGGGGCTGTTCCTGGCCTCGATAATGCCTTCCCGCAGCAGCCGCTGGACCTTGGACCTGACGAAGGTCCTGTCCTGGGCGCTGTACCATCTGCTCCTGGTGGCGATGGGTTTGCAATCCGGGGTGAGGTTTGCAAACAGAGAAGGAGGGTCGACCTTAAGGGTCGTGTGATCGCATACAGTGAGGGTTGGGTTGGGTAGGGGCCCGCCGAATTTCAGTGTTAGGCTTTGGAGGTTGCACTGGAAGTCCAGGCCGAGTAGCAAGGCAGCGCAGAGGTTGGGGAGGAAGTAGAGCCGGAAGTCGCTGAACTCTACACCCTGAATGGTGAGGGTGGTGGTGCAGTACCCCCGGATCTCCACGGAGTGGGATCTGGAGGCCAGGGAGATTCTCTGGTTAATGGGGTGTACCGCAAGGGAGCAGCGCCTTACCGTATCGGGGTGGATGAAGCTCTCTCTGCTCCCGGAGTCAAGAAGGCCAGAGAAGGCATGATGTCTTGTGCCCGTCGACCTTTACCGTCGTCGACGCGGTTGCGAGGTTGTGCGGCCGGGACTGGTCGATCGTGATGGAGGCGAGCTGTAGCTGGTGTTGGAAGGCCTCTGGCTCGTCGGCAGGCGATGAGCGGCCCGATGAGGTGCCCGACGAGCAGGGGTCCTGAGGCGGGGAAAATGGCGGCGCCCACGGGACGCACGTGTCCTGAGGCAAGCAAGATGGCGGCGCCCACGGGCCGCACGTGGGTGGCAGGGGCGAAAATGGCGGTGCTCACGGGTCGCACGTGGGGGGTGCAGGAATAATGGGCCTGGCACACAGCAGCGAAATGTCCTTTCTTCGCGCAGGCCTTGCAGAGTGCGCTCCGCGCCAGGCAGCGTTTCCGGGGGTGTTTTGTCTGTTCGCAGAAGTAGCACTTGGGTTCCCCGGGGTTGGCTGGCTGCTGCGCGGCGCAGGCTTGGGGTTGGCTGGGGGCGGTCGCTGGTGGGGTCCACGATGGGGTGTCCAGGAGGGGGGGGCGCCGTGCAGTCGGGGGCGTACGCTTGTACATTATGGGAGGCGACCGTTAGTGAGATCGCGAGTTTCTTGGTCGCCGCAAGGTCGAGGGTAACCCAGTCTAAGAGGCGCTGGCGGATGTACGCCAACCCTATGCCCGTAACGAAAGCTTCCCTAATTAGGAGTTCGGAATGTTCAACGCCGAAACGACCTGGCAATCACAGTCCCTCGCCAGGGCGTGCAGGGCACGCCGGAAATCTTCCACAGACTCACCGGGAAGTTGGTGCCGCGTGGACAGGAGGTGCCTGGCGTAGAGCTTGTTGGTCTGCTGAGTGTAGTTCTCTTTCAGTAGCGCCATGGCCTCAGCGTAGGTAGGCGCGTCCCGGATGAGGGGAAAGATATCGGAGCTGAGCCGCGTATACAGGATCTGGAGCTTCTGTGCCTCTGAGGGTGGTTCTGTCGCAGATCCGAGGCTTCAAAGCAAGCTAGCCAATGTGCGAAGGCCGACGTGGCGTTGTCTGCTTGAGGGTGCAGCTGCAGGCGATCAGGCTTGATGCGGAGGTCCATTGTTGTAAAATCTCTGCTTAATAAATTGATGCACAATCAATTACGACGAGACGAGAGTAGAGAGTAATCGAGGCTTTATTACACAGAGATGTGTAGCTTCCTGCAGCTGCTGCCGAAATGGCTGCAGCTCGGTGAGCACACACATTTATACTCCGCCTACTGGGCAGAGCCAGCAGGCAGGGATCTACCCCCGTACCTGTAGCACAGGGCCTTACCGTATTACATCTCATATGTGATATATACAACAGTGGTGACTCCCACAGGGTGTGCTCCCCCTTTTCCTTGCTCCCCCACCCCCTGATCTTCGCCCTTTGTCAGATTCAGCCATGTTGTTTTTTGGGGGGATGAATGAGTGGGGGGATAGGGAGGGGAAGGGGGGAACCGGGAGCCAGGACTCATAGAACAGAAAAAGGGCAGAAAGATAGGAAAGGATTGGCAGCGAAACAGACATAGGCCTCAGCAGGCATGGAGCAGGCCGAGGAATCAAGGCGGTGCCACAAAGGGCAGCAGGGTGGCGCAGTGGGTTAGCCCTGTTGCCTCACGGCGCCGAGGTCCCAGGCTCGATCCCGGCTCTGGGTCACTGTCCACGTGCAATTTGCAAATTCTCCCCGTGTGCATCCCTGGCATTCCTACTTGTCTTTTGTTCTTTCTCGTCTCTGAACTTCCGGTTCTCCCTCTGCTGGCTGTTGTTGGCCTCAAGCAGGTTTTGGAGCAGACCGACAAACTGCCCCCATGCAGTAAGTAAGCCTTCCTCTGACCCTCGGGTGGCGTATTTTATCTTCTCCAGGTGGAGAAATTCCGAGAGGTCAGCGAGCCAGTCTGCAGCTGTGGGTGGTGCTGCCGATCGCCAGCCGGGCAGGATTCTCCGGCGTGCGATTAGGGAAGCGAAAGCGAGGGCCTTGGCCCCCTTCCCCATGTGTAACTCTGGCTGCTCCGATGCCCCAAAGATTGCCACTTTCGGGATTGGCTTCACCCTCACCCACGCAACCTTGGACATTGCCTCGGAGAAGGCTGTCCAGAACCCGCCAAGTCTGGGGCAAACCCAGAAAATGTGGGTGTGATTGGCCGTTTCAAATTTACCCCCCACCTCCGGGAAGAAGCTGTTCATTCGGGTTCTGGTCGGGTGCGCTCTGTGCACCACTGTGATCTACATGAGCCTGAGCCTTGCACAGGAAGAGGTGGAGTTGGCCCTGCTCAGTGCTTCGCTCCAGAGTCCCCACCCCATTTCTGTCTCCGGTTCGTCTTCTCATTTCCGGCTGGTCTCGTCCAGTGGTGGTCTGGCTCTGTCCAGTAGCTGTCTGTATATTTTCCCCCTCCTTACTGCCCGTGGTCATCAGATCCTCGAATAGTGTGGTCTCCGGGGCCCTGGGGTATCCTACAGTCTTTTTGCGGAGGAAATGTTTCATCTGTAAGTGTCTCATTTCCTGTCCTGTCGGCAATTTTCATTCCTCTGTCAGTTCGTTCAGCTTCGCTAGTCTGTGCTCCACGTAGCAGTCCCTAACTGTCAGCGTTGCCCCCGTCCTGTCTCCATTTTCGAAACGTTGCATCTAGCATGGCTGGTGGCAATCTGTGGTTACTGCGGGTGCGGCCCATGGGGGACACTTCGGTCAGCCCAAAATGCTGTCTTAGCCTGCTCGACGTGTGGCCCTTACCTCTGGGCTCGACATGTAGTTCACCGAGGTGGGTGGGGTGCTGCCGTGGTCAGGGCCCGGAGGATCGCTCCCTTGCAGGAGACCTCCTCCATCTGTACCCATTCCAAGTTGGGTTCACGCACCCATACCCTCACTCTTTCCGCTGTTGCTGCCCAGTGGTAATATTGCAGGTTTGGCAGTGCTAAGCCTCCCTTCATTTTCCTCCTTTGCAGTATTGATTGATTTGGGGACTCCAAATCACCCCCACCAGCCACACAAACACCATAATTAAGCTATCTAGGTTCTGAAAGAAGGCCTTGGGGATGAAGGTGGGTATGGTCCTAAACAGTGTTAAGGGCGAGGCGTTTTCAGAACCCCAAAATGTATCATGGAGTTCAACTAACCTCTCCCTTTAATGTATTTGTTGCTTTTCCTAGTATACGGCTTGTTCCCCAGGTGTGGGATTACAATTATGGACACGTGGGTTTTTAAACACAAAACAATGTTTATTCCATGAACTCAACTCAACATCTTAAATAAACATCGGATCTCTTAACACCCCTTACTTCAAAGATAACTCCGAAAATATTACAAAAGTAAATAATTCCTCAAAATGGTCCTTCGAACTTCCAAGAGACTTAACACCTTTAAACAGAATCACATCAGGTTAAAGGCTTTACTATTATGAGTTTAAATCACCCAAATGATCCAGAGATAGTCTTTCATGGCAGAGATCCAGCTCACTGCAAACAAAGACACTGCCAAGCTCTTTTCCTCCAAAACTGAAACTTCAAAATGGCTGCCGAGCTCAGCTCCACCCACTCTCTGACATCGCTGTTTTCTTAAAGGTATATTGCTTAAACATCCATGTCTTAAAGGTACTCTCACATGACAACAGGAAAATGAACCTTGGCAGCACGTTCATTTTGATCGTCTGCACTCTCCCCACCAGGGACAGTGGGAGTGCGCCCCAACTCTGCAGGTCCTTTTTGACTTCCTCCACCAGGCTGGTCAGGTTCCACTTGTGGATCTGTGTCCAGTCTCTGGCTATTTGGATCCCCAAATAACAGAATCTGTTTTGGGGTACTTTGAACAGGAGTCCCTCCAGCTCTGTCCCTCCCCCATTTGGGTTCACTGGGAATGCCTCACTTTTGCCCACGTTGAGTTTGTAACCTGAGAAGGTTCCGAACTCTTTCAGGATCCGCATGATTGCTTCAGTCCTTCCTGTGGCTTTAAGACGTGCAGGAGCAGGTCATCTGCATAGAGAGAAACTCTGGGCTCTCTGTCTCCTCTTTGGATGCCCTTCCAGCTTTTCGCACCCCATAGGGCTATCGCCAGGGGTTTGATTGCTAATGCAAACAGGAGCGGTATAGTGGGCAGCCTTGCCTTGTGCTTCTTTGTAGCTGGAAGTATTCGGAGCTGGTGGTGTTAGTTTGAACGCTCGCCTTGAGAGCATTGCACAGGAGTCTCACCCAGGCAGTGAATCCTGCTCCTAGCCCCTCGAGGAGGTACTTCCATTCGACTCTGTCGAAGGCCTTTTCTGCGTCCAGGGAGATGATCACCTATGGAGTTCTCTCCCCGGGGGGGCCGCCTGATGTTCGCAGTGAGTTGCCTACCCTTGAGAAAGCCCGTTTGGTCTTCAGCGACCACCTCCGGTACGCCGTTCTCCAGCCTTTTGTCCAGGACCTTTGTGAGTATTTTCGCGTCCACATTCAGCAGAGAAATGGGTCTATATGATCCACATTCCGTCAGGTGTTTGTATTATTTGGGTATCAATGAAATTGTGGCCTGCGCTAGCGTAGGAGGCAAAGTGCCCCTTGCCAGCGAGTCTGCGAACATGTCCCTTAGGTGTGGGACCAGGCCAGTGCAAATGTTTTGTAGAAGTCCGCCGGGAACCCGTCGGGTCCCGGTGCCTTCCCGCCTGCATGGAGCTGATGCTCTCCATGATTTCTCCCGGATCTATTTGTGCTTCCAGCTCCCCCCGTCTGTCCTACCCCCACAACTGGTATTTCCAGTCCGTCGAGGAACTGTTTTATTCCCGCATCCCCGCCTGGGGGCTCGGAGGTGTACAGCCCTCTGTAGAAGGTCTCGAATGCCCGATTGACCTCTTTTGGTTCTGCTCCCAGTCTGCCTCTCCCATCCTTTACCTGCGCTATTTCCCTCGTGGCTGCCTGCTTTCTCAGCTGGTGAGCCAATAGACGGCCAGCCTTGCCTCCGTGTTCGTTAAAGGTCCCCTGTGTCTGGCAGAGTTGGTACACTGCTTTTCTAGTGGATAGCAGGTTAAAGTCCATTTGTAGCTTTTTCCTCTCCGCCAGCAACCCTACAGTCGGGGCCTCGGAATACTTTCATCTACCTCCAACATGGAATCGATCAGCAATGGCCTGGCCTCCCTCTCTTCCCTACCTCTCCGTGCCTTGTAGGCTATTTAGTTCCCCTCGGATCACAGCCTTCAGTGCCTCCCAGAACGTGGAGGGTGAGACCTCCCCGTTCTGGTTGTTAGTCACGTAGTCGCCTATGGCCTGAGATGTTTTCTGGCAGAAGGCCTTGTCGGCCAGGAGGTCTGTGTCCAGCCTTAATGTGGAGCGCTGGGCATGGCCCATCTCCAACCTCACATCCATGTAATGCGGGGCGTGGTCGGAGATGGCTATTGCGGAGTACTCCGCTCCTGTAATTCCTGGAAGCACCGATTTCCCCACTGCAAAGAAGTCGTTACGGGTATATACCTTGGTACTTGCGTAAAGAACGAGAATTCCTTTTCTCCCGGATGCAGGAACGTCTGCGGGTCCACCGCCCCCATCTGCTCCATAAATGCCCCCAGTTCCTTAGCCATGCCAGTCTTTTTCCCCCTTCTGGGGTTTGATCGGTCGGTCAGCGGGTCCTGTATGCAGTTGAAGTCGCCCCCCCTGATGCGACCATCAATTCACTTGAGGCGGGAGTAGAAGTAAACCGTGGCTTTGATCAACTTAGAACAGTGCCTGCCTGCGACTGATCCAATACTGAGAACCGCCTACAGGTCGGCTGCTCTTTATACCTCCCTTGAAAAGGAGGAGCCGTGGGCGGAGCCCATACAGGCCCAATATGCTCCCCTATGGATAATGCCATACAATGGTCCATAGGAGGAGCCCACAAGGGCAACAGCATAGCACAGATACAAATACAAGGGCAACAGCACAGGTACAAACACAATGGTGGATTATTGGCACAATACATTCACCACACCCCCATAATCAGTCGGTGCGTGTCAATGTCAGGGACTTCCACCATGGTCTTTATTAAAAAGTCTGTGTCGTCCCAGTTGGAGCGTACACATTTACCAGAACTATTGGTGTCCCGTTTAGGACACCGCTGACCATGGCGTACCGTCTCCCTGGGTCCGTAACCGTCCTGGTCTCAGTAAATCTCATCCTCTTGCTGATTAACATGGCCGCTCCCCTAGCCCTCGTCCTGTAGCATTAATGGCACGTCTGTCCCACCCAGCCCTTCCTTGCCAGTAATCTGTCCTTCTCCCACAGGTGTGTCTCTTGCAGGTAGGCCATGTCCGCCCTCAGGTTTCTCAGGTGGGCGAAGGCTCTGGGTCTTTTCACTGGGCCATTAAGTCCCCTTACGTTCCAGGTGACTATCCTGGTGGGGGGTTTCTGTCCCCCCCCATTCCTGCGGGATCACCCATGCATACCTGGTGGACGCGCCCCTGCACTCCCGGGTTTCCCTTTGTTAGGGGGCCGTCCAAAATGGCCACGGTCGGCATTCTCACCATGAGTCCAGGCCCTTGCGCTTCTGCCTTCTCGCCGACCCTTTGAGCTACCGTTTGCCGGCATCTTCTCTTCTGCTTCTTCTCGGCTGATGCCTTTCGGGTTTTTAGGAGTTTTGGGTGGCTTTTTGAAGCAAGAATCACGGTTAATTTGCTATTTTGAGTCCGCTTGGGAGGAGAGCCATCTGATATGCACCCGCTCCGCACCGGAAACCTTGAGCTGGATTCTCCAAAAATGGGGCTATGTCCCCACGCCAGAGCAGCAGGGGGCTGGCAAGGCTCCTCTCAGCTTTGGCTGCGGAGACGGGCCCCCGCACGTCCGGTGCCGAGTCTGCGCATGCGCACAGCGGCGGCCGAGCCGGACGCGATGGCGGACTCAGCCGGCAGACCTGGACCAACAAAGAAGGTCCCACCGATCCGCCCCGCGCCGTTCCATCAAACCCACCCGATCGCCGCCCCGGCCGCCCATAAAGCCCCCCCCACCGGTACTTGGTCCCCCACCAGGGCGGCCGTGGACTGAGTCCGCAGCCACCGTGTTAGAACAACGCCGTGGGGAATTTAGTCGGTCGGGACCGGAGTATCACTGGGAGGGCCTCTGGCAATGGGCCCCCCAGCCACGAGTCGTAAATCGCCCGGGAGCAGCGCCGGGCCTGATTCCCGCGTAAAAGTGGATTCTCCGCCCCCGCACCAAACGCGATTTCGGTGTGGATCAGCGGAAAGTCCAGCCCCTTGACTCTGGGTTTTGTTGTGAGTGTCGCTTTAATGTGTGTGTTGGAGAGTTCCGATTAGCATATCCCTGAATTTGCATGTAATTAAATACATCATCACCACAGGAAGTGACGTGCCTTCAGAGCATTTTAAGCAATCCCGTGTTAGCGTGCGGACATAGGGCTCTCCTGTTACTCTGTATATAGTCTGTTGTTCATCAGTAAAGGATCCAAACACTTATATCGTTCATCAATGTGTGATTGGTAAGTTTGTGTTTGAGGTTACTGATGGAACAGTTATATATCCATCTTGTTGCCATATACCCCACTGTGGGGATAAATTGAGGGTCCAATTATATATTGTCCATTACACGCCATTGCCCAAGGTGTGAATGACCCCCTCTGAAACCTACCTGCCCAGGTGTTAACGTGCAGCTTTTTCCATCGAATGTATCCAAACAGGAGAGTAGCTTGAACGTACCGAGAGATAACATTGGCAGCGGCCGAGCCTCTGAGAAACAAGTATGCATGTTAAAGGCAGCTTTAAATAAAGTCTGGGCCATTGTTCAGTCAAAGATTCATTTATCAGAAATTCAAAAATGAATTTTCAAACTCATTTGCTACTTACTCCACTCCCAGTGCCAACACATAGAGGAAGAGATAATTGATGATAGCATTGATGATGTTGGCTATGACGCCAGTGACAACCTGAGGCATGGTGATCCCCTGAGGTGGAACAAACAATAAAGCCATTGCTGAATTACTCTTTAACAAACTAATAGGGCGTGGGGCCAAGATAGCAGGAAGGTAGAGTTTACAACTACTCTCCCAATGTCCATGCATGGCTTACAATGTATTTCTTGAGTTCCCCTTTCCCTCACTCGGTTCATTGTTGGAACTTGCCTACTTGCAGGTTCTAGTTTCCTTCATTTGCATCATCAAATTCCCATTCCCTGCGCTCCAGGGTGTTATGGGCCAGGGTTTAGAGAACCCCAAAGTGTACCATGGAGTTCACCTGACCCACAACTTTTAATAGATTGTGGTTATGGGGTGCACACGGGCCTACTTTCTAGGTATAGTGCAACAGAGAGTTAAAGTACTTTTAAATTAAAACAATGTTTATTTATGAAACTTAATAAACCAACAGTAAACATCTTAACAACTATCAACACCAATAAATCCCTCAAAGAATACAGTACTCACTAAGTAACTCTTAATCTTTCCTTGCACCATCCATAAGACAAAAAAGAACCCTTTTTACAGAAAGATATCAGGTTTAACTTCTCTGCTGAGAGCAGTTACCACTTTGAAATCACCAAATGAACATTCTTTAGCTTGCAGGGCTTCAACTGCACAGGCACAGGTGGGAATCCATGGGTATCAGCAATGGGGGACGGCAGGGCTTCTGGATTTCACTTAATCTGCCCCTCTAGGGCACCTGAAGGAAAGAGGATCAGCAGGAGAGCAGCCAGGGGCCTTCCACCTAGGGGACCATCTGACACCCTCCTCCCTGTGAGCGATACATCTCCAGCCCCGCACACTGAGGAGGGCAGCACTGCAAAACCCGTGCTGCCCGAATGTAGGCCCAGACCCTCCAGGTCCAGGCCCCCACAGGGGACGCCCATCAAGATAATCTCAGGCAACAGGGCGTGGAAGTCAGCAGGCCGCCTCAACCTCAGCTGTGGATCCTGGGGTTACACCTCGACGTACAGGAGGGTGAGGAAGTCTATCTTCTGTGACCCCCCTCATGGGCCACCACACCTGTTTCCCGATTTTAAACACCACAGGTGGTCAATTCCGCCTGGCGAAGGTGGGGTATCGTGGGGGGGGGGGGGGGGGGGGGGGCGGGGGCGGGAATACCAGGCTGTTAATGATATGCTAATGGCCGTGACTGTACAATTGGCATGCGCACGTCATGGAACGCATTCACACCGCTATCGAGGCGCTGGAGCAAGGCATCCCATTGGGCGCCCGGCGCCGACCTCGATTTTCGATTGACGCGCAATTCCCCGCCCCATCACGGTTCGCCCAGTGAACCGAGAATCCCGCCCAATGAATCTTCTCCCTGTTTGCAATTGATCATCGAAATAAGAAATATCAAACTGAGGGATCACAATTCTGTCTCACCACAATTACTATTGAATTACACTCACACTCCAACATTCAGCGGCTTTACCTGATTCTGAAGGTATCGGGTCTCTAATTCGTAAAGGAACGCTGCCTAAGAAAGAACATTGACAATAATTAGCAGCAGACAGTGTAGCAATCACTAGTGAAATAGAAAAGAAAGTTACATTCAGACATTCGCTACAAGTTTCAGCCGGACCCGTGTTGGGATTCTGTTCAATCTGACTGCAGACTATTGATGTCCTCCTGCACACACAACCTGTCACTGCCCAGAACGTGAAACGTTTGACTGCTGCATTACTGAGCTGGTCATTGCTCAGTTCATGGCCCTCTGACATCAGAGTCAGAGGATTGTGGGTTCAAACCTCACTCCGGAGGAAGCTAGTCTGGCCCTCCTACTGCATGACTGTGCTGGTGAAAAGAGAATTTCAGAGAATTTCTACAGTGCTGAAGGGGGCCATTCAGCCCATCGAGTCTGCACCGACCCTCGGGAAGAGCACCCTACCTAGGCCAACCTCCCGGGCTTATACCTGTAACCCCACCTAATCGGCACATCCTTGAACACTAAGGAGCAATTTCAGTGCAGCCAATCCACCTAACCGGCACATCTTTGGACTGTGGGAGGAAACCGGAGCACCCGGAGGAAACCCACGCACACAAGGGGAGAACGTGCAAACTCCGCACAGACAGTGACCCAAGGCCGGAATCGAACCCAGGTCCCTGGTGCTGTGAGGCAGCAGTGCTGACTACTGTGCCACCGTACTGCCCATGAGGGGCACCACAACCCAGTAACCCGCTGCTGCCCCCCCCCCCCCCCCCCCCGGGACAGGAGGAGCAATTTCTTTAGGAAAGACATCACCGAAACCCACACACCATCCTGACTTGGAACTATAATTGCCGTTCCTTCGCTGTCAAAATCCTGGAACTCCCTCCGTAACAGGGTGTACCTATATGACAGTGACTGCAGTGGTTCAAGAGAGCAGCAACTCACCACCACCTTCTCGAGGGAGATTACTGTTGGGTGATAAATGACCCAATAATTTTAGCGATGCCGCATTCTGACAGTGAAGATCCCATTGACTTGATCGAGGTTGCTATTCCACCCCTTACCTGATAGACCTGCAATGTGAACTCAGGTGTCCCTCTCCACAGATACTACCCGGCCTGCTGAATGTTACCAGCTTTCCCAGGTTCAAGGCAGGGTGGCAGGGGGGAAAGTGAGAAGGGTGGCCAACTCATAGAATGGCAAGTGGGTGAGCTGGCAGGAGGATGAGGTGGGTTGATGAGTGAGGTTGGCAGGTGGGTGAGGGGGGCAGGTGAGTGATGCCGCCGAGATGGGCGGGCAGGTGGATTAATTGGTATGTGTGTGGCGGGGTCGTCAGGTCGGGTCATGCTAGGTAGGTAGGTGGTAGGGGTGTAGTCAGGTTGGGTTGGGTCAGGGGTAGTCGGCTGGTCAGGAACGTTATTTGGGGGGGTGTTCAGGAGGGGAGACGGGTGGGAAAGGGTTAGCCGGAGATCAGTGTGAGTGATTGGGGGTCAGTTCTGTAGTTACGTAGAAGTTAGGCTAGGTCTTAACCTGTCTAACATTAATGGGAAATTATTCAGGTAAGCACGGCAGAACAGGTCGTAGTCTCACACTCTAAGTGCGTGCATTTGCTTCCGTGGCTGTGTGTACATGTGCATGCATGTGTGTGCATAATTACTGTTACAAAAACTCAAAATGCTTAACTAAGTCAGCAGTTGCAGTTCAGGAAGTACAATTCCCAACGTTCCTTTGGCCTCTGCGCATGCATGCCCAGAACACAGGTGCCAGAGTGTGGCGACTAGGGGCTTTTCACAGTAACGTCATTGCAGTGTTAATGTAAGCCTACTTGTTGTCATGATATGCAGACATGCACATAATGATACAAACAGGCAGCTAATAAATACAGAGAACAGGACATAACCAATCAGCAGGCAGAACACTTGGCACTATAAATGGTACGAGGCACTCACACTCCACCTCTTTCCACTGGTGACATCTACAGCGTGAGTCAGGGTGTACATATCATATAACTCCTACCGCACGTGGCTAAGAGCTAGTCTGGTTCAGTCAGACAGATTAATCACACTAGGTTAGCAGAGAGTCGAACTCACAGAGATTGAGCTAACTGTGTGACAGGTTCAATAAATCATATTGAACTGACTTCAAGGTGTGGAGTATCTCTCAGGTAAAGATGCATCCAGTTGCAGCCCGTGTTATCTTACTATGCTTAACACGACACTTGTGACAATTAAAGATTATTATTATTTGAAAAGGTCGCGCCACTGCAGTTCGTGCTTCATGGCGGACGCCGCTTGCAGACCCGGCCCCCCAAAATAGTCCACCCCTTTGGCCGGCTCCTGCGCCCCAGACCGCCCCCCCACATTGTCCCCAGCTCCGAATATGTCCACCCCTGCGTGCGGATCTGCCCTCCCCTGACTGTGGCGCCGCTGGACCGAGTCCGCAGCCGCCGTGCTGAGCTCCCGACGGGCGAGACCATGAGAGTCCCACGCCGTCGGGAGCTTGGCCGGTCGGGGAGGGGGTATTGCGGGGCGGGCCTCAGCCAATACTCGTAGGCCGTGGATACGGCGCGCGCCATACTCCTAGAGTACACCGCTTTTCGGGGGGGAGGGGCGCAGCATCGCGAAAGCGGCGCCGCCCCCGATTCCGTCGTCAGGGGGGATTCTCCGCCCCCGTCGCTGAACATGACTTCGGCGTCGGGGATCGGAGAATCCAGCCCCAGGAATCCGGTGCTGCAGTACGGAGAAACCCGCCCTTCGTCTCAGAGACATATGTCTCCCAATCAGAGAATCCAGTCCAGGATTTGTCAAGCCAGGTTTGACTCTGCAGTCGGACTTGTCCAATACTGACACCAACACCAATCAGTTACCTAGGACAAATTACTCACAGGAAGGCCTGCACAGAATAACTGCACGTAGAGCTGTGTCAACCTGTAAGAAAAGTAGATGTTGGTTAGAATAGAGATCACCAAAGGTCAACTCAAACCACATTAACTAAGACAGGCAGTACAGTGAGGAACCAACAGGTGGTGCCACAGCAATGAAGACCTGATGGAATCTCGGACTCAATAAAAGAAGGAAAAACAAGGGGCGGGATTCTCCCCTACCCGGCGGGGCGGGGGGTTCCGGCGTAATGGAGTGGCGGGAACCACTCCGGCGTCGGGCCGCCCCAAAGGTGCGGAAGTCTCCTTCTAGCTAGGCCCGCGCCGGAGTGGTTTGCGCTCTGGCGGCTGGCAGGAAAGGCCTTTGGTACCACGCCAGCCGGGGCAGAAAGGTCTTCGCCAGGTGACGCACGCGCGGGAGCGTCAGCGCGTCATCCCCGCGCATGCGCAGGGGAGGGGGTCTCTTCCACCTCTGCCATAGTGAAGACCATGGCGAAGGCGGAAGAAAAAGAGTGCCCCCACGGCACAGGCCCACCCACGGATTGGTGGGCCCCCACCACGGGCCAGGCCACCGTGGGGGCATCCCCCGGGGCCAGACCGGCCCGCATCCCCCCCCCCCCCACCACCCCCCAACCACCCCCAGGACCCCAGAGCCTGCCCACACCTCCTTGTCCCGCCGTTCAAAAGGTGGTTTAATCCACGCTGGAGGGACAGGCATTCCAGCAGCGGGACTTCGGCCCATCGCGGGCCGGAGAACCGGCGGGGGTGGGCCTGGCATGCGCGATTCCCAGCCCCCACCGACCGGCGCGGCGCGATTCCCGCCCCCGCCAAATCTCTGGTGGCGGAGACTTCAGGACACGGCGGGGACGGGATTCACGCCAACCCCCGCCGATTCACCGACCTGGCGTGGGGTCGGAGAATCCCGCCCCTGGTATGGAGAGATGGTCACCCTGGCAACGCTGATGTTTTACTGACATCGTGGTGCAACATTCACACATATCTTGCTGCGTGGGGTGGAAACAGAGTCAATAGTGGCCCTCACAGAGGGAATTGGATAAACATTTCATCAAGAAAAATTAATTACAGGGCTATCTGGGAAGATGGGGAGTGGGGGCCAACGGAATGCTCGTCGAAAGACTCGGCAGAGACTGGGTGAGCTGAATTCCTCCGGTGCTGCCCTGACCTGATTCTGCAGTTCTATTTATTTTCCAAAGAATGAAACAAGCAGATGTTCTGGTGTTTGGAGGAAATTGGGAATCGACCTCCCAATGGGACAGGAGTTTGAATCACAGGGTCGCTCAGTCGCACTTCCTCCGTTTTCAGCCATAGAATCATAGAATCTACAGTGAAGAAGGAGGCCATTCGGCCCATCGAGTCTGCATCGGCTCTTGGAAAGAGCAGCCTACCCAAATCCACGCCTTCACCCTATGTTGTGCTTGGAGTCCGAGGAGATAGGAGAGGTGCGAAATGAATATTTTTCGTCAGTATTCACACAGGAAAAATACAATGTTGTCGAGGAGAGTACTGAGATTCAGGCTACTTTGGGAAGCTAGGGAGGAGATTGCTGAGCCTTTGGCTTTGCTCTTTCAGTCATCTTTGTCAACAGGAATAGTGCCAGAAGACTGGAGGATAGCAAATGTCCCCTTGTTCAAGAAGGGGAGTAGAGGCAACCCCGGTAACTATAGACCAGTGAGCCTTACTTCTGTTGTGGGCAAAATCTTGGAAAGGTTTATGAGAGATAGGGTGTATAATCATCTGGAAAGGAATAATTTGGTTAGACATAGTCAACACGGTTTCGTGAAGGGTAGGTCGTGCCTCACAAACCTTATTGAGTTCTTTGAGAAGATGACCAAACAGGTGGATGAGGGTAAAGCAGTTGATGTGGTGTATATGGATTTCAGTAAAGCGTTTGATAAGGTTCCCCACGGTAGGCTACTGCAGAAAATACGGAAGCATGGGATTCAGGGAGATTTAGCAGTTTGGATCAGAAATTGGCTAGCTGGAAGAAGACAAAGGGTGGTGGTTGATGGGAAGTGTTCAGACTGGAGTCCAGTTACTAGTGGTGTACCACAAGGATCTGTTTTGGGGCCACTGCTGTTTGTCATTTTTATAAATGACCTGGAGGAGGGAGTTGAAGGATGGGTGAGTAAATTTGCAGATGACACTAAAGTCGGTGGAGTTGTGGACTGTGCGGAAGGATGTTACAAGTTACAGAGGGACATAGATAAGCTGCAACTCTGGGCTGAGAGGTGGCAAATGGAGTTTAATGCAGAAAGGTGTGAGGTGATTCATTTTGGAAGGAATAACAGGAAGACAGAGAACTGGGCTAATGGTAAGATTCTTGGCAGTGTGGATGAGCAGAGAGATCTCGGTGTCCATGTACATAGATCCCTGAAAGTTGCCACTCAGGTTGAGAGAGTTGTTAAGAAGGCGTACGGTGTGTTAGCTTTTATTGGTAGAGGGATTGGGTTTCGGAGCCATGAGGTCATGTTGCAGCTGTACAAAACTCTGGTGCGGCCGCATTTGGAGTATTGCGTGCAATTCTGGTCGCCGCATTATAGGAAGGATGTGGAAGCATTGGAAAGGGTGCAGAGGAGATTTACCAGAATGTTGCCTAGTGTGGAGGGAAGATCTTATGAGGAAAGGCTGAGGGACTTGAGGCTGTTTTCGTTAGAGAAGAAGGTTAAGAAGTGACTTAATTGAGGCATACAAGATGATCAGAGGATTGGATAGGGTGGACAGTGAGAGCCCTTTTCCTCGGATGGTGATGTCTAGCACGAGGGGACATAGCTTTAAATTGAGGGGAGATAGATATAAGACAGATGTCAGAGGTAGGTTCTTTACTCAGAGAGTAGTAAGGGTGTGGAATGCCCTGCCTGCAACAGTAGTGTACTCGCCAACACTAAGGGTATTCAAATGGTCATTGGATAGACATATGGACGATAAGGGAATAGTGTAGATGGGCTTTAGAGTGGTTTCACAGGTCAGCGCAATATCGAGGACCAAAGGGCCTGTACTGCGCTGTAATGTTCTATTGTCTATATTGTCTATTGTCTATCCCCATAACCCAGAAACCCCACCCAACACTCAGGGCAATTTTGGACACTGAGGGCAATTTACATTGGCCAATCAGTCTCCTCATCCCCCCCCCCCCCCCCCCCCCCCCCCCCCCCCCCCCGGGGTTGTGCCGTCCTTTGGTTTGGTAACTTACTCCTCGTTGTTGGCCTCGAACAGGTTTTGGAACAGGCCGACAAAAATTGCCCCCCGGGTACCCAAGAAGCCTTCCTCCGACCCTCGGGTGGCATACTTAATCTTCTCCAGGTGGAGAAATTCCGAGAGGTCTGCCAGCCAGTCTGCAGCTGTGGGTGGTGCTGCCGATCGCCAGCCGAGCAGGATTCTCCGGGGTGCGATTAGGGAAGAGAAAGCGAGGGCCTTGGCCCCCTTCCCCATGTGTAACTCTGGCTGCTCCGATACCCCGAAGATTGCCATTATTGGGCATGGCTTCACCCTCACCCCCACAACCTTGGACATTGCCTCGGAGAAGGCTGTCCAGAACCCAGCAAGTTTGGGGCATGTGGGTGTGGTTGGCCAGGCCCCTCTGGCACCGCTCACACTTATCCTCCATCTCCGGGAAGAACCTGCTCATTCGGGTTCTGGTCAGGTGCGCTCTGTGCATCACCTTGAGCTGCATTAGGCTTAGCCTTGCGCAGGAGGAGGTGGAGTTAGCCCTGCTCAGTGCTTCGCTCCAGAGTACCCACCCTCCCTCTGCTAGGACACGATCCTGAGGAACTCCTGCAATGATGTCCCGCGAATGAGATGGTTGCCTTCCAACCAACACAACTATCTGCTTTTGTGTTAAGTTTGACTCCAGCCAGTGGTGCATTTTCCCATTGACTCCAGTTTTGCTCGGGCTCCTTGATGCCACACTCAGTGAAATGCTGTATTAAGGTGAATTGCAATCACCCTCATCCCATTTCTTGAGTCCAGCTCTTCTGTCCATGTTTGAAACAAGGCTGTATTGCGATCAGGAACTGAGTGCCCTGGCAGCAGCCACACTGAGCGTCAGTGAGAACGTTATTCTAAGCAAGTGCTGCTTGATAGCGGGAGCCTCCTCCTCCCGGGGGTTGTTTAACCGTTCACCACCATTAATGACTTGATGTGGCAGGACTGCAGAGCTGATCCAGCAATCCCACCAATCATAGAATTTACAGTGCAAAAGGAGGCCATTCGGCCCATCACGTCTGCACCAGCCCTTGGACAGAGCACCCACTTAATCCCATGCTTCCACCCCATCCCCAGAACCCAGTAGCCCCATCCAACCTTTTGGACGCTAAGGGGCAATTTAGCACGGCCAATCTCCCTAACTTGCACATCTTTGGACTGTGGGGGGGGGGGAAACCGGAGCACCCGGAGGAAACCCCACGCAGACACAGGGAGAACGTACAGACTCCGCGCAGACAGTCACCCGAGGCCGGAATTGAACCTGGGACCCTGGAGCTGTAAAGCAGCGGTGCTAACCACTGTGCCACCTATCCATCTCAACAAATACATGGATAGAATGGGTATAGAGTAATACAGCACAAGGGCGTGCAGAGGGTGTTGGCCAAGGGTGTATCATGACCAGTACAGGCTTGGAGGGCTGAAGGGCCTGTTCCTGTGCTGTATTGTTCTTTTTGTTCTTTCTTCTTCGATCTGATCCATTGCTGTGATTGCATATTTCTGTCCATTGCATGCTTCTTAAGCTGTTTGGCATGCAAGTAGTCCTGTGTTGTAGCTTCACCCGGGTTGACACCTCATTTTTAGGTTTGCCTGGTACTGATCCTGGCATGCATTCCTACACTCTTTATTGAAACAGGGTTGATCCCCTGGCTCGGTGTAATGGTAGAGTGGGGAGGGTGGGGGCTGCTGGACCACGAGGTTACAGATTGTGGTTGAGTACAGTTCTGTTGCTGCTGATGTCCACAGCACCTCATGGATGGCCAATTTGAAAACTCTTCCAATTGAGCACAGTGATAATGCCACACAGCACAATGGGAGGTTCATGAGGTCAATGGTGAGGACCCCCACGGCAACTCCTTCTTGACTGTATGCCGCTGAGCCCATACCGCTAATGGACATGACCCTGCCGGTGGGACAGGACGTACGCAGGCATGGTGGTGGGGCCTGGGGCATTTTTAAGTATGACTCTGTGAGCATGACTATATCAGGCTGATATTTAACTAGTCTGAGGGTCAGCCCTCCAAATTTCGGCACAAGCCCCCAGATGTTAATAAAAAAGACTTTGCAGGGTCGGCAACGTTGGTTGTGCCGTTTTTTTTCATTCCCCGATCCTCGGTCAATGTCAGGTGTTCTGTCTGGTTTCATTTCTTTCTGACTATTCTGTAGCTGTTTGATGCAACTGAGTGGCTTTCTTTGCCATCCCAGAGCATGTTTGAGAGTGAACCACGTTGCCGTGCATCTGGATTCGCAAGTGGGCCTGACCAGGTAAGCATGGCGGATTTCCATCTCTAAAGGGCATCAGTGAACTCGGCAGGTATTAATGGGCAGCATTACGAGGATTTGCACCCATGCCCCTGGAGCATTGGCCTGGGAGTTCAGATTCAACATCCAGTGATATTATCAATACTCAATCATTGCTCCTCTATTGAGAAAAGCATCTGGTCTCTGCTTGACACTGGTCCAGCTAAGATTAACCCTAATTATCTGTAAATAGGCAATTTGGAACCTCCATCCTAATATTCCTTGACCCAACACTTCTGTGTTCACTAACACACCCCTGTCACTGGGCCATGGACGGCCTTCTAATCCTAATATTTCATTATCTTTTGTAATAAAATGACAATAAAGCACTCACTTCACCACCTCGGGAGGCAGTTTGAAAGCCAACAGGATGTGCTCGATGTTTATGAGGATGGCCCAGCAGGGAAAGCAGGCTATGCTGAGAATGAGGATCCCTCTTTGGAGGATCACTCCGATTCTCTTCAAGTTCTTGCTGCCAAATGTCTGAAAAATCAGAACAAGAGTTACAAGTGAATCGGGTCAATGTTACGTCACATTCTGGTGGACAACCCATTTTTGTGTTAATTGGCGGCTGAGTTTCCGACAATTACAGCAGCGATGACATTTCAAAAGTGTTTCATTGTTGGCAAAGGGGTTTCGAATGTTGTGAGGTTGGGACCAGCTCTGCACCAAATGTGCTGTTTCGAGTGGGAATAGAGTTGCGGATTGTGACTCAGACACTCAGTAGGGTGAAGTTCACTTTGTGTAGCAACACAGGAGGAGCTTCACCTGCAGTGCAGTTGGGCAGAAGTGGCGACGGTTTCCTCTTGGCCAGTTTTAGTCACCAGCCAGATGAATTTCTTCTCCAACCTTCTGAACTTTGTTTGTTCAGAATCGCTGGATAATCTTCCTACCTTCAACTCGCAGGCAAATTGCAGCAGCATTGCCCTGGCTGAGAGTCAGGACTGTCAGGAGTTTGTATCAGCTAATCTCCTGGTTTGTGTGGTTTAAACTCACATGGAGGGTTGTGTTTCCCAAGGCCCGAATTGATAGATTTATTCTGCTCTGATGTAATTTTTGTCTTCATTAAAACACGCCACAGGCCAATTTGCAGGGTCGCGAACGCTGAATTTGAGATGATTATGTATTGAAAGGTACCTTTAACTCAAAATAATATGGATGACTCTGGATAAACAATTTAACTTGGAGACATGCCCATGTGATCTGGTGCCAATGGGAGAGGAACTCAATGGAAACCTATAGATGTGTGATATGCTTTGACCCAGAAGATGCAACATTAAGAAAAAATTGCAATTGCTCTCGAATGCTTGGAGAATCTCTCACTGTTATTTAAAAATCGTTTGAAAAGGACATTCAAGAGTTTAAAGGGATCAGTTATAATTTTGGATATCTAAAAATACGGGTTCATCTGATCTGGTGATCCTTGACTTGGAAGGAAATGTAACAGGAAGTTAAAATTTGGAGGTCTTGTGACAGACCGAAGAATGAAGAAAGGGAAATGGAGAGCGATTGAAAGCGCATTTAGGAATTCTGCTACAGTTTCTTTCACTTCCAAGTGATTGAGGGCACTGATTCAATCAGGCATAGTGGTATTGTCACTGGACTAGTAAACCAGAGACCCAGAGTAATGCTCTGGGGACCCAGGTTCCAATCCCACCACTGGCAAAATTTGAATTCAATAAAAATCTGGGATTAAAAGTCTAATGATGAAATGAAAATGAAAATCGCTTATTGTCACAAGTAGGCTTCAAATGAAGTTACTGTGAAAAGCCCCTATTCTGGCACCTGTTCGGGAAGGCTGGTACGGGAATTGAACCGTGCTGCTGGCCTGCCTTGGTCTGCTTTCAAAGCCAGCGATTTAGCCCTGTGCTAAACAGCCAGGAAACCTACATCAGGATGACCAGGAAACCATTGCCAATTGTCATTAAAAAAAACATCTGGTTCACTGATGTCCCGTAGGGGAGGAAATCTGCGGTCCTTACCCGGTCTGGCCTACATGTGACTCCAGATTCGCGGCAATGTGGTTGACATTTAACTGCCCCCTCAAGGGCAATTAGGGATGGGCAATAAATGCTGGCACGGCCAGCGATGCCCATGAACGAATAAGAAAAACTCAGCCTATCCATTCGCAGGCAGTTCTGACAGATCCATGCTACCACAACCAATGGGTTGACAAGATTCCAGAAAGATGTGCACCATATAGGCAAGATTGGACAACCGGAATCCTATCCAACCTGCATCTGCGGAAAATTGGCTACGTCTTTGAAGGAAAGGGCATGAAATTCTGCTTCGAATGTTGCTGAAACTGGGTCTAAACCATTCGAGTGGGCTGCCCACTAACTCCATGAGATGGTCTTTGTTGCAAAGCAAAGTCTCCAAAGTCCCAGACGACCAGAGGCTGCTTTCCCCTTTGAGGGGGAGAGCTGACTGGTGATTTAATCTGAGGATTGTAATGATATGTGCATAGTCAGGTTAGTGAAGGGTTAATTATTACACTTCTGCTTCCGGTGGCGTTCGCGAATGGAGCGGCCGCATTCAGGAGAAGCTCCCGCCGGTCCGCGATATCGCGGTCTTTTTCGGGGGGTTCACCGCTGATTTTTTTGAAAGAATTAAGCCTCTCCGGGGTCGGCCCTGCCTCCCTCGCCCTGTTAGAGCGTCAAAGCTCCGTTTAACGGGGTCGGAGGGCTGGAAGGGCGGGAGAGGAGAGGACTGGTCCCGGCGAGTTCGGCGGAGCGGCTGCACGTGGAGGAGGAGCGGGGATCGCGACTTTGTTCCCGAAGGAACAACCTGAGGGCCGGGGGGGGGGGGGGGGGCTTAAAGAACACGGAGCGAAAACATTTTTTTTTCTCTCTCTCCCCTGGGAGCTTGGAAGGAGCAGCGGGGGCGGAGCCAAACGGAGGCCGAGGCTGCAGGCCCGAAGCCAGGGTGCGATGTAGGTGAGATGTCCCACATCGGATGGCTCCCGCCTAGAATGTGATAAGAAGACTAAAGCCCGGTCCCAGGAAAATTCTAGAGATATACACAAAAGAAGAGAAAGAAGTTTTAAGGAAATTTGAGATTGAAGAAGGAAGGAAGGGTGAGAAAATGGAAAAATAATAAGCCGTGAAAGGATGTGAAAAGCAGCGTCGAGGAAGGGAGGAAACGCGGGCTCGCTGTTGAATGAGAGGACCAGCAAAAGTGCTGACAAGATGGCGGAGGCCAGACCGCATGGTGGGGCCGCACTGCTTACAGTGAAGAAGACGACCGAGGTGATGGCGGTGGAGCTGGAAAAGCAGTTTGCGAGGCACACGGAGGCTTTGAGGAAGGAGACGGTGGTCGCATTGAAGTCATTGGTGGAGGAGGCAATCGCCCCGGTGAGGGTAACTGTGGCAAAGATATCGGCCGAGGTGAGAGAGCAGGGCGAGAAGATGAAGGAAGTGGAGGAGGCCGTGTCACAGCACAGCGACCAGCTCACCTCGATGGGGGACGAGCTGCAGAGGGTGGTGGAGGTCAACAGGACTCCAGGACTTGGAGAACCGCTCGAGGCGGCACAATCTGAGAATTGTGGGCTTGCCTGAAGGGACAGAGGGTCCAAGGCCAACAGAGTACTTCGCTAAGAGGTTGGCGGAGCTGATGGGGGAGGGTGAGAACCCCTCCCGGTACAAGCTGGGCCGAGCTCATCGGTCATTAAGGCCGAAGCCCAAAGTGAATGAGCCGCCAAGAGCAGTACTTATCTGCTTCCATAAGTACTGCATGAAGGAGAAGGTGTTAAGCTGGGCGAAGCAGAAGCACGAGGTGCAGTGGGATGGTGCTGGAGTTCGGATCTACCAGGACTTGACGGTGGAGTTGGCAAAAAGACGAGCGGCGTTCGGGCGAGTGAAGGCAGCACTGTATACAAAGGAGGTGCGATTTGGTATGGTATACCCGGCGAAGCTGAGGGTGATGTATGATGCCAAAGACTTTTATTTCGAGACAGCGGAGGCGGCTGAGGTGTTCGTGAGGGCAGAAGGCTTGGGATAGACGTGAGGAGCGG